>NW_024519652.1:0-7659 GCF_017590135.1 Pyrgilauda ruficollis
AGTCAAAACAGGAACAATCCACACAAAGTTACTACTCACTTTCCAGTTGTGTTTAAATTCTTAGCCACCTTTCTAAGGGATAAGAAGGGAGGGAAAACAGTGCTACAGAGGCTTTGCCCAGTTGCTGAAAGACAGTGGCTTTCTAGCATAAGTAGTTGTTGGGAGAAGTGATTTTTGCGAGAGAAGAATGAAATGATGCCTCTGTAAGCATTTGCACATATTTAAAGTTTATTCAAAACTTTTGAAAGCTATGTGAACAGAGAAAGAGGAGGGGAACAGCCAGTTCTTTTCTAGATACAGATTTTCAGGTGCAGAACATATATCCTGAGCTAGCTCTGTCTCAAGGCACACTATTTAAATAGTATGTTCAGTGTAAATATATTAGTAACTTAAACACTCTCAGTTTTGGAATGGGACTCCTCAGTTTTGAAAAGGGAGAAATTATGTACTGCTTTGTGTTGCTGTTAAAGCTGTAATCCTGCATCTGTATGCTGTGTTTGAATCCCCCGTACCTTTATGGAGCCCTGCTGAAATCTTGCATGTAAAAAAAAAAAAAAATCTGGGTATTTTAGATTGCCAGTTGTGTTGACTGAAGGGTAGACAGTTCATTTTTAAGCTGTCTCTGCTGTGGGATGGGATACATGTGCTGGGTGGACACATAATCTCCAAGGAAATTTTATGGCTAAATGGGACAATAGGCTTTGTTATAAAATTAGACTGTTTAAGTAGAAGATATGTATAGACTTGGCTGTGAAGAATTGAATACAAAGACTTGCATTATATATCTGTAAACACTGAAGTGGATAATATTTCCTGTATAAGAGTAATTACTTTTGTCCTGTAAAGAATCTATTCCATTTCTGCTCTAAAACAACACCTGATGCTCATAAACATAAACAAAAACTTACGGGCTTATTTTTCAGAAGTTCTTTCTGCAAAACTGTTGAACTTTGACTGAGTTGGCAATGAGTTTCTCTTTGGGAAGAGAAATGCTGGTAGCAATGTATTATTCAACAAGCTATCTTGTTCCCTTTTTTGATTTCTTGGCCACTCATAGAACTGCTGATGCCCTGTACCATCCAGGCTCATTGCAATAAGTTCAGCCCTGGAACAACAGTGGGAATAAATCTGTAAATGTACCTAGATGCTGTTATGAAAACAAAACTGTTCTGTGAATTTAGAGCTGTACTCTGAAGACCTTATTTTATGATCACAGTGTTTATGCTGATGTGCATCTGCCTGATTATTTCCCAGTATAGTCCTTGAACTGTTCTTCAGTCAAAGTGGTATTATTTTTTCTTAATGTAATCAGGACCAGGGCAATGATTGTCCTCCTGTCCTGGGTACTGGTGAGGCCACCCCTCAAAACCTGTGTCCATTTCTGGGCCCTCACTGCAAGAAAGACATGGAAGTGCTGGAGCATGTCCAGAGAAGGACAACAGAGCTTGGGAAGGGTCTGGAGCACAAGTCTGATGAGGAGCAGCTGGGAATTTTCAGCCTGGAGAAAAGGAGGCTCAGGGGGCAGCTTCTCACTCCTGAAATGAAGGTGTAGCCTGGTGGGGCCATGCTCTTCTCCCAGGGAACAAGTGACAGGACAACAGGAAATGGACTCAAGTTGTGTCAGGGAACATTTAGGTTGGACATTGGGAAGAAATTCTTCTTGAGAAGTGATCTCAAGCATCGGAATGGGGTGCCTAGGGAGGTGGTGGAGTCCCCACCCCTGGAGGTGTCAGTGGATGACTGGACATGGCACTCAGTGTTCTGATCTGAGAGACAAGATAGGGATTGGTCACAGGATGGACTTGATGGTCCTGGAGGTCTTTTCCAACCTTAATGATTCTGTGACTTCTAATGGAAACTTTAAGCAATAATTGTGTCACCCAAGTTTCTAGAGCATCAATATGCCACAAGCAGTTGGTTATAAAGGGAATGCAGGCAGAAGTAGGCAAAGTACATGACAAAACATTAGCTTAAAGCAGCATATATGCTTATATGGCAGGCATGGCTTAATAAAATATGTTGATCTATTGACTCTAACAGGTATTCTAGAAATGTAATGTTGATTTCTTCTAATCAACCTTCTCCTTTGAGTATGAAAAGCATTTTCTGTTTGTTCTAGCTTCTCTAGGCATGTGTTAGCCTTAATGGAAGTAGAGTGGCTTCAATCTTGTTCAAATGTACCAGAAGATGTTTCTATAAAGTTTGGTATTAAACAACTAAATTGATGATATTATATGTGTTATTGAGGTATTGCAGACAGCCACTTTAACCAACAGATTTTTAAGCACGGAAGTTGTGCTGGAGATAGTAGTGACACAGGGGACAGAAACTGTAATTACATGTGGTTTACTCTAAAAAAGAAATCATGGCTTTAAAAAATATTTTTATTGTGTTTTTACAGAATTGCAGAATTGCTGACATCTTTGTTTTATTTTTGTCTCAGTTTGAGACGATTTAAAGGAGAACACTCTGGAATGAGTTGCCTCCTCTAAAGTGTTCCAACAATTCCTTTCCAGCAATAGGAAATGAATACTAATAGATGAAAATAACAAAACTGCACAACAGTTTATTAACAAACAGAATGCCCACAAGGCAGGAAAAAAAGTAAATAACTGCTAGATATGAAACTGTTAGATTTCACTCCCCACACACTGGAACAAAGACCCAAAATGCCAGAGATTATCTGCTGTCAACATGCAATGTGGGATGGTGTCAGCTTCCATCTTGGAAAGGCAGAAGCTTTCACAGGGCAGTTCCAGCAGCAGACGGAGGCCCAGTGGTTCATCTGGCATCAACCTTCTCCCCAGGACAAAGTACAGCAGATCATGGCAGGTAAAGCAGCTGGGCTGGAGCCTCTCATTGTGTTTTCTTCCCACCTTGGCATGGTTCATGGAGTACGGCTTGCATCGGAGTAGGGCAGCTCTACTCCTGCTGACACAATGTCCCTGGTCTCTGACAAGGAGCTGCTCAGATCACCTTAAGGCAGCCCAAAGACTGCTACTGCAGCGTCTCTGAGCCAAGGAAATGAAAAGCTTTTTGCCTGGGCCAAAAACCAAACCAGCCCAGCAAAACCCACACCGCACAGAGCCATGAAAATGGTGGGCAGGGAGCTTTTAAAACCACTCATGCAAAAGCAAAACTCTTCATCCCCCTGGTCTCCCACACACCAGCTCTTGTGCTACAGGGTCTTAAAAATACAATACCCATTTTTGGGCACAGAGCTGAGGATCGTGGAATACACTATCACAGTAAATCACTCTAAGACAATTTTTGAGACAGTGAAACAGCTTAGTCTAAGTACCTGCAGACAAGATCATCACATCCCATTACACGAAGGAACAAACCACTGAATTGTGACTATTGGCTTATGTCCTGAGCTTTCCCTTCTTCTGATGTAAAGCTGCAAAGTGTTTCATCAGGGAAATACTTCAGAGGATGTGGCTCCTAAAACATCTTTCCTGTGGAAAGCTGTGATAATCACTTAGTTAAAATTTATGCTTGATTTTAAAATAGATAAGGCATAGAGTTTTTTTATTCCTCTTTCCTGTGTAACTTTCCAGTGTTATTCTAATATTTTCTAATCTGAATACCTGTATGTTGCTTTGCTTGTGTAGCTTTTACTGTGATGAAGACTGTAGTGTTTTGCAGTTGGGTTTTTAAATTTTCTTTGTCCCCTTTAAGGAAAACTTGGCACCTCTTATACTGTGACCTATTGTTCCTAGCTCTACCTTCCAGAGGATTTCTTCTAATCAACCTTCTCCTTTGAGTGTGAAAAACATCTCTTTGCTGTAGCTTCTCTTGGTAGTGTTAGCCTTAATAGAATTAGAATAGCTTGTCTTGTTCAAATATGCCAGAAGATGTTTCTATGAAATTTAGCATTAAAATACTAAATTATCTATTAAAGGCCTGTAGAATTAAAGTTAAAAATATGCATTCATACTGTAAACTACAAAGTTGATTGACTGTATCGGTCATCAAACATGGCTTTAGTTGCTTCTGCCAGGAAGGGACTATTGAGCAACCTTGGCAATGTAAAAGAACTTGTGAATGAAAACGGGATGAGCAATTTGGCCACTGCATTTGGATTTTAGGAAGGGTTCACTATATTCCTTTAGCTGTGAGAACTGATAATCATGTTCCCTGCTCATATTGGCAAAGAACCTGGTCTTTAGTCTGGAGGACAAAAAGCTTAAAAACTAAGTTCAGTGCTGTCTAATAGGATGCAGTCCTCAAATTCATGGGTCAAGTGACATTTACACAAGTGAAACCACCACTCCCACCCCCAGTTACTGGAAGCATCTTAGAAATCCTAAATTCACAAAGCATCACACAAGACCCTTGGTGAATATTTAGAGAGCAGCCTACCCATGCTGGAAGGGCCTGGGTTGTTTTTGGTTTTTTTTTTGGTTTTTTTTTTTTTTTTTTGGTTTTTTTTTTTTTTTTTTTTTTTTAAATGGGCATGCTAAATAGAATGAAGTCATAGTATTGTGTCCCAAAGTCAGCAAAATTTGAATGAGAAAAAGCATATGTAACACCATTTTAAAAAATCACCTCAAGGAGTTACACACATTGCATATAGAAGTATATTCTAGGTCAATATTTGCTTCAGAGAGAAGGGGTTTTAAAAAAATTTAAACTATTTCAGATGTTTTATCTCCTTCATTGGTGAAACATAGTGGGATATAAGGTGGCAATGCTGACTTGGTCATTATACTTTGCTGCAAATGAGACATTTGTCTGTAGTTGGCCAAATGAGCTATCCTGCCTGCTATTTGAGATGTTTGCTATGCACAATTCTGGTTGGTTAGCTACTCCTATACCTTTAGAAGCCAGAACTTAATACAGTGTTGTATGTACTCATCCTCTGCAGTGTTTTGTAGAAATATTGAGGTTAATCAAAAAAGTGTTGAGAAGATCCATTTGAGAGGAACTGAGGATGGCAGACAGGTTGAAACTGGATGATCTTTAAGGTTTTTTCCAACCCAAATCATTATATGATTCTATGATGCACAAGATATTTGGTTCCAGCTTAAATTAATAGGACTAACTACAGCATGAGACACCTCCTCAATTTACCAGTGTATTTACTTAGAACAATTTTAAACTATACTGTCAAGGTGTTCCTCCTAAACATCTGGAAACATGCTCCTACAGTAAGGGAACTTGTCTGACTTCACTGGTTCTGAATGAGCAAGACTCCAGTTTCATAAGGACTATACTGGAATTGTAAATAATAATGGTTGATAGAGTTTGAAAGTACACAAAATCTGTTTTCAGGATTTTAGGATAAATAATGAGTGCATTTATAGGTTTTTAAATGAGGTGACTTCATGAAAGTGTTTATTCTTTCCAAATTGTTTGGCAATTCCAGCAAAAGTCACTTAAAGGTTGTAGGAGACTTCAGTGATCTTTATCACAAATTGAGGGCCAGAATGGTTGTGCTCATTTGGGGAGTGGTGGGGTATTGTTTGTTTCTTCTGGTTTTCCAACTCTCTTGTGTTTCAGAGCTGATTTTACAGTTGATGTAAATCAATCTTGGTACTATTGACTTCAGTGGAACACACTGGTTTGCACTGGGTACTGAGCTTTATTTTGCAAATTTAATAACATTATGCAGTTTCACAAGGTGTTTGCACAGGGAAGTGTTTCTGCTGGATTGTTACCCCTAGAAATGCAAAGGGAAATCTGTTCATCTTCAGCTTTGCGCTGTATGATATGAGGGGGGTGGGACAGCAGTGGTAAGGGGCTTCTACACCAATGGCCTATTTACATTGTCTTTTGAAAAATGGTGGCACTAGACACATGTTCTCAGCATCTTGATGCATCTTAAAATAAGCAACAGCTGAAGCAGCTATAGGCTCTCATTGCATTTGCAAGCTGTCTTTGAGCTGCCAATGAGTTGCTGTGGAAACCATTCCTGAGCAGGACCAGGAGGTGGCTGGAAAATAGGCTTTTTTTGAGAGCCTGACTAGTTTAAACTCCCATCCCCCATTTGCAGAAGCTCCCTCCAAATTGCCATGGAGACAAGAGGAGTACTGGTGTTTTGAGATTTGTAAAAGTGTGAGCTATAAATATTTATTTGGCTAACAGCATAGGCTTTCTGTGATGTCTCTCTGTTGGAATAAACTCCATGCTACATTGAACCTTTGCAAGTTGCACATTCTGTGCATGCAAGCCCTGCCTCTCTTCTCTGTGAGTAGAAAAGAAGGAAGCAATATAAACATTGAAGGGAATTAAATTTTACATTTTGATTATTAATTATGAAACATTAAATTATAATTTTTCCTCTGTATTTCCCCCTCTCATGCAGTACTCCTTCAGTGTTGGCAACTACTGAGAGAAAAGCTTAGGAGGCTGTTGAGTTTATCTAGAATTGTTGTACTTCTGTGTTCAGTTTTTCAGAAAGGCTGACCTAAACAATCTCTTGCTTTCTTACCCTGTGCCACTTACTTTTTTTCCCTTCCACTTTCTTCTCTACAAGCACTTCAAGTTTTGTGTTTCTAGAGCCAACTGTCCTTGGGGCTCTGAAATTAAATTAACCATTAACATGACCTGAAATTCTTAGGACTCCCACTGGTAACTTTAGATAATTGGCTCTGAAAACTTCAAAAGTCTTAACAAAAGTCTTTTGTTACTTTTATTTTAAAGGGTTTTTTTTCATTTTCTTTTTCTTCACTTGAAAACTAAGACTAAAAACACCACAACAAATGTGCTGGCTTTCCAGATTTCACTTAACAGTCCCCACAAAGCTGAGGATTAAGGTAACTGAGTGACTGAAATTGAGTTTCTTTTGCTTATTGTCCCCCCAGTGATGTGGGATAACTTCCTCTAGCTGTTGTTCAAAATTTGAGGTCTTGATGATGTGTTTATGTTGTTAACTTAATCACAGGGTCACAGAATGGTTTGGATTGAAGAGACCTTGTTGGAGACTGAAATGTTATGGTTTATGGCTTAAACATCTTTATGAAAAACTTTGGCCTGTTATAGCAAAGGTGTATAACAACACTGCACCAGCAAAGCCCACCCTGGATGGGCCTCCTGACTGAAAACCCTGAACTGTGGGTTAAACCACCTAAGGCAAATTGAGATAAAATGACACTATTGTGTGAAGCATCTGGAAGAGCATCCACAGCAGGGCCCAGCCCAGCACCTTTGGGGTGGAGGCCACAGCCCCAGGTTTTTCTGCTGCCAGACTCCCACAGATCACTACACAAAAGCAGGGAAGGAGGAGAGGGTTTGGGTGGGTGGCATGGCCTCTGGCCAGATGCAGTGAACACCCATCCTCCACTGGGCAGACTGGCCCAGCTGTGGGGCCTTCCATCCCTGGAGGCCACATCTGTGTGAGGGACAACATGTCAGGGACAACTGAGGGGGTGTCCTGGCTCAACAAAGGCCTCCCACCAAAGGGGTCCCCAGATTCTGCACTGCACGTGATGCAGCAGATCTGCAATCTTGCAAGGGACAGTGTCAAACTTGCCCCACTGCCAGTAGGTTCCCGTGTGTTCCCACCTGCCCAAATGTATATTAATCCATTGGATTCTATACTTTTCAGCAGGGACCCTCACTGGTAAGAAGACCAGATGGAGGGAAGCAGTGAGACGTCACTGGGGACCTTGGAAGTGCTGATAAGTTTCTGCTTAATCTCTGTCACTCTCCCTG
>NW_024519652.1:7710-41963 GCF_017590135.1 Pyrgilauda ruficollis
TTCCGATCTCCCCCCCCCTTCCTTTCTCCCTCTTTTACTATTAAATAAAATATATCAATTTTTTGGTACCAGCATCTCACCTTGCTTGGTTTTAATCACTTTTTTGGTATATTCAAACTTTTCTGCATTCAATCTGTTTTATTCATAGAGAGTTAGTTCCCTTTCTTCTTCTCTGCTTAAGAGTGGACACAACGACCCTAAAGCTCATCTAGTTTCAATCCCTTTGCCATGGGCAAGGACATCTTCCACTCAACCAGGTTGCTCAGAGCTCTATCCAGCCTGGCTTTAAACACTTCCAGGGATGGAGCATCCAAAACTTCTCTGAACAACCTGTTCCAGTGTCTCACCACACTCACTAGGAAGAATTTCTTCCCAATATCTAATTTAAACCTGTCCTCTTCCAGTTTAGAGACATTTCTCCTTGTCCTGTCACTACATGCCCATGTAAAATGTCTCTATGCATGGCTCTTGTAACCCCTTTAGGTACTGAGAGGCTGCAATAAGTCTCTTTTCCAGGCTGAATAATTCCAATTCTCTTAGCCTTTCCTCATAGCAGAGGAGTTCCATCCTTCTGGTCAATTCTGATCAGTCCTCTGGACTGGCTCCAACAGGTCCATGTCCTCCCCATGCTGGTGACCCCAGAGATGGATGCAGCCCTGCAGGTGGGTCCTCACCAGAGTGGAGCAGAGGGCCAGAATCCCCACCCTCCCCATCCACCCAGAGGGCTTTGAATGCAGCCCATGACATGGTTGACCATACTGACATGTGATTGACTTCACACAATGAAGCTGAGTTTATTCCAGTTATTTCAGGTTATATTTTGATGCCTAAACCACCAGTTTCAGAGATGGGTTAAGGGCTTTGGGTAGCTCAGGAGACTCCAGCAGAATACTCCAGCTGTGAATACTCCCAGTCTCTCTCCAGTATGCCTGCTGGAGATTGGCATTCACCAAGCAGAACTGGTGGAAGGGGAAGGCTGCTTAACACAGACCCTGACAGGAGTGTGGATGGGGAAGAGTGGTGCGTCTGAGCCCTGTCAACAACTGTCAGAGTTAAGATGGTCCAGCCTGCTGATGCCACTCTAAGCAGTGTTGGTAGCCTTTGGGTGGTAGCAGCCACATCTTGGACTACTAAGAAGAATGGGAGTTACTAGTCTGGGTGTTTTTTGATAATTCATTACTAATCCTGTCCAAAGGTAGGCAGCTTTTCCTTCCCCTTCCCCTTTTATGGACTATGTAGTCTGTAGGCTACTTCTCGTAGAAAACTGCTGAGACACTTGGATATTCATAAATCTATGGGATCAGTTAGCCTGATCTCAGTACTTGGTAAGGTAATGGAACAGTTTATATGAGTGTCATCACGCAGCACTTACAGGATGGCCTATGGCAAAAAGGGAGCCAAAACAGGTGTGCATGACAATGGCAAAACTCCAGGTATCATTTGAGTGCCTTGTGATAGGTAGTTCCATGGCTGAGAATTTTGCATCAGCACCTAAGGCTTTACCCTGAAGTGGTCATGTCTGAAGGATGCTAACACCAAACAGATGTCTGGCTTCCTATTCTCTTTCAGGGACTTCATAAGAGAATTGGCTTTATTTTTGAAATACTGGACTTCCTAAATTTACAGTATCCTCAGAAACCCTTTGTTAAACTTTGCTTTAGACCACCTGTTGTTTAGAACTTGGCAAAACAAATGCAAGACTGTTTTTTCTCTTGTACTTATAACTTTGTTTTGGTTCTGTTCTCATGTAATTTCTTCCAGGCACTTTTGATTCGATTTAACTAATATGTTTTTCCTTAATGATTCATCTAGCTAGTAGTTTCAGTTTACAGCTGTGTTTATCAAATGGAAAGTGTGGTTTTTTGGAGTTTACTTCTAAACAAACATAGTTACTGACATGTAAAAGCAGCTCTTTTTTTTCTTTTCTTTTTTCCTGGTCTTTAAAAAGCAGCCTGGATAAAAGGTTTACCGGTACAGTAATACGTCATCTTTTCAGTATTGCTCTTTATATGGTGAATTAAAATCCAAAGCTGAAGACTTGGATTCTGAATATTTGGCACAGACATTTCTCGAAGGATGTCTAAGGGAAGAGATGCTCTAGCTTTAAGGACCTCTCCTATCTTTCTGCTTGATCAGAATATATAATGGTTTTAATATAGTCAGGTGTCTCTGCACCACCTTACATTACTGTTTGAACTCTAAGCTTCTTGAAAAGGGTCATGTATATGTGTGGTTTGTGTGTGTGAGGACGAGGGCTGTGTCTTTGTTGAACTTCTTTCTCTCCCTTTCTCCCCCTCTTTTTCATATTTTCCACTTAACTGTATTGTATAATAGAATCTTCATATATTCTGTAAATCTCTTGATGTAAGGGTAAATATGGAGACTTTGTGCAGTTGCAAGCTCCCAATAAAAAACATGCAAAGTAATTCTGTAATGACTTCCATAGTGGAAAGTAAACACCATGCTCTTGCCCCAGAAGTCATAAAATGTGTTTTCCTTTTGTGGCTTCATATTCTGTGAATATTTTGATGATGACAGTGAGCTGCATGATACCTGTATTAATGAGGAGGAGAGAAATTTCCAGGCCCATGAAACAGAGAATGTAATACAGTGGTGAATTGCATGTACTAGAGCTGTTTTGTGTCCACATAGGAGAGGCTGATGAGACAATAATTTATAAATGGTTTTATCCACACACTGGACACCTAGAAAGGCTTCCTTTTGAAATGTTATCAGTCGTTAACTGTTAACAGTCTTAGAATAAAATGCTCCTCCCCATCATGAAGGAAGATGTTATTTCAATAGATAAATGTAATTTGTTAACTACTGGCATCTAGAATATGGAGGAAGAGGGGGCAAGAGGGGTATTGTTCTAGAAATATGGTTTGGGTAGAAGTCACGTGTTAATTTTTTTCCCATAAATCTAAATAGGACCTAATAGGTTAAAAAGAAAATTACATACTAATTCCAGGCTATTCTAGACCGAGCCTGAACAAAAAAAATAAAGGAGCTGGGCTGTGTATAGACTTGCAGGAGAAATGATTGCTTTGGGAGACACTGGAGAAATGGTTTCCTCCTCTGGTTTCAACAGGGTGTGAGGGGGCCTATACAGAGGATTTTAAAAATTTCTTTCTTTAAAGTTCAGTAGGAAACTTTTCTTTCTTGGAGGGATGGAAAAAATTTCTAAGTTCTATTTGTAGTGCAAATATTTTTTTGCTATTTCAGTATTCTCAGAGCACATAAATGTCATTGCTAGAATTCTTCATGTCTTAATATTATAATACTATAAGGTTATAATATTTCATATTATAAACAACTGGTTATAACTTTTGGGGTAACATAAAGTGGATAAAATTGAAACATATTACAGACAGGATAGCTATACACAATTTGCGTCTTTTGATAATGTGCACACATGAAAATTCACTTTACACTGTCAGGTGAGGCTGTGTTCTTTAAGACACAAGAATTGTTGGACATGTATTTGGAAGGGGATGTGAGATAGCAAGAAAGAACCACAGAGAATCCATGTTGGAGCAGGCTCTTGGCGGTAACTGTGACCTATAGAAAGCAACCCATGCTGGAGTAGGGGAGAGCATGCAGAGGAAGGAGCAGCAGAGAAGAGCACATTCCCACAACTACTGCATTTACTCTGTTTTAAACTGGCAGTAAATTTAATTATTTTTTCCTAAATTTAGTCTGTTTTGCCTGTGATGGTAACTGCTAACTAAACTCCCTGACTCCCGTCTTTCTCTTGATCCATGAGGTTTTAATCTTATTTTCTCCCTGGTCATGTTGAGGAGGAGGAGTGAGCGAGCAGCCATGTGGGTGTCCGGCAGCCACGCAAAGTCAATGCACCACAATTTACAGTGAATGAATAACTGAACTCTTGTTACAGTGCCAGGGCCTCAGATATCATTTCTGAGTGTTGCTCCGTGACTCAGAAGCAGTGGTTACAGATACCTGTAGAACTGTAATTTGTATTTTTAAAGGATGCTGAAAAAAACTCTAGAAAATTGAGGGAAAAGGCCATAGGAACAGAATGAACAACCCTCTGTGGTGTTGGACTTAAACCATAAGGAATGATCTTTAATTGAGAAGAAAACTGTGATAGGGTCCTATGTTGTATAGGATCAGTGCTGTTTAATGTCTTCATTATTGACACAGACAAAGGGATTGAGTGCACCCTCTGCAGATTTGCTGATGACACCAAGATGAGTGGTGCTGTTGCTGTGCACTTGAAGATTTGATTGTCATCCAGAAGGACCTGGACTAGCTCAAGAAATGGCCCATGGGAATATGACTGAATTCAAGGTGCTCCACCTTGGTGAGGCCAACCCCTGGTATCAGTCTAGGCTGGGGGATGAACAGAGCAGCCCTACAAGAAGGACTTGGGGGTGCTGGTGGGTGAGAGGCTGTACATGCCCCCGCTGTGTGCACTGGGAGCCCAGGAACCCCCTGTGTGCTGGGCTGCATCCAAAGCCCTGGGGCAGTAGGGAAGAGAGGGGACTCTGTCCCTCTGCCTGACTCTGGTGAGACCCCACCTGAAGCTGCATCCAGCTCTGGGTTCCCAGCATAGAAAGCACATGGACCTGTTGGAGCAAGTCCAGAGGGCCACTAAAATGATCATGGGGATATGGCATGCCTCCTGTGAAAACAGTCTGGGAAAATTTGGGTTGTTCACCCTGTGAAAGAGAAGGCTCTGGGAACACCTTATTGTAGCCTTTCAGTGCTTACAGGGGACTTATAAAAAAGATGTGGACAGACTTTTTAGTAGGGCCTGTAGTGGGTTAGAACAAGGGGTAATGGCTTAAACCAAAAGAGGGTTGATTCAGACTAGCTATAAGGAAGAAAGGTTTTACAGTGAGAGTGGTGAAACACTGACACACATTACCCAAAGACAGAGTGGATGCCACATCCCTGGAAACATTCGAGGTCAGGCTCTATAGGGCTCTGAGCAACCTACTCATGTTGAAGACGTTCCTGCTCATTTGTAGGGAACTAGATGACCTTTAAAGATCCCTTGCAGCACAAACCATTCTGAGATTCTATGATGATATCTTCAAACAAACAAAACTTTGAGCACTGAAAGCCCAAATGGACTCACTCAAGGCAGAAGTGAGGCACTAACTTCAACAAAAGTAATCAACTGTTAAAAGAAAGCCATAAGAATCAAGAGATTGTTAATTTGTTTGTGTCTTCAGGTCAAGACCAGATATTCATCTGTTAGGGTGTGTGCAACTCTTCCCCCATTAAGCAGGGGGAAGGGAAATTAATAATTTAGGGATGGACAAAGGAGGTCTGTGTGCTTAAGAACATCTAATCTTGCTATTTTCCTAGTTTCTGTCAGTCAAAAGAAAATTGTTTTTAACCAAGTCAAGTTTTTAAATAATCATGGAAACAGGTTCTCAGTTCTTGTCCATTTCTGCTATAGCAATTTTTCAGTTGGCTGATGCAGATGGAGGAAATAGAGTGCATTAGAAGCGTCTGTGCTGTCTTCAAAACTGGTACTAAACCAAGAGAACTTGAGATGCTTTGGGGGAAAAAAAAAAAAAAGTACACCTGTGTAAAGAAATGTGTTCAGTTGTTAAGCATTTGCTAGCCTGACATGGATTAACTGTAATACCTGTGCCCAACTCCTGGTAGCTGGGTGGGGGTTGATGTGGTTCTAGTGGTTATTTCACTTGTTCTTTCTGGAATTTCAGTGTTCCCAATACATGAGTGTGAGGAACCAATTTAATTTTGAGCTCTGTCTTAATATTATTTGAAATTACCAGAGGTGTGGGGGGAGGGGCTGTACAAGTGCAGGAGGCAGCTAGGAGAAGATGGAAAGCCCCATCTCCCAGGAGACTTTGCCTGGCAGCCATCTCACATCTCACATACAATAGGCAGTCAGTAGGAAACCACTAAGGACACTGACCTCCGGAGAGGTTCTCCAGTCAGATGGTGAAAGGACAAATGGCTGCAATAGAATGTTGGACTGGGCCAATGATCTCCTCTCAGCACTGCAGACCTTGGGAGGAGCCAGGGGTTATAAAAGTAACTATGTGAAAAGCTTTGGAGCTTTTTTGTCATTTTGCCCTGACTAGCTGGTTATTTTGCCCCCATTTTTGCCTTCACTGGCCCTTGTTTGCCCTTGCTCTCTTGCTGTCCCCCTCCCTGGCTGGGCACTTGCTGACCACTTCCTGTGTCCAGCCCTCCCACTTCATCTCCCTCCCATGCTCAAGCTGTCGCCTGTCCTGCCTGCCTGCGTTCCTGCCCAATGCTCTACCTGCTTCAACTCCCTGCCTGCCTTGTCCCTGCCTGAGCCACCCACTTCCAACTCTGCGTCGCTGATCTAGCCTGTCCCCACGGTGTCCATGACCCTGCCCAGGGTTCTGCACCTCCTGCCCGAGCCCTCTCACCTCGTGTCTGGCTGCCCGTTCATGCAGGAGCCGTGTCTTTGCTCTGGGAGTGGCAAAGGCTCCCCACGGCGGGGCGCATGCCCACACCACCTGCCAGCTGGACGTCGATGGCCCACTCTGAGGTTCTGGTGGTAACGCCCATTTTTTCTCTCAGTCGCCCCCCTCTCTTTCTCTGCCCATTCTTTTTCCTTCTCCATGTTCATTTTGTGTCTTTTCTATTCTTCCTTAGTAGGGCAACATGCTTTTCACTACCAATAAATGGTTCTCACTCGCCTATGCTTTAAAATCATTTAAAAATCGGCAATACGGACCCACATAACCCATTTATTACAATTAAATGCCCATTTTATCTTTGCTGCCTACCACCAAAAGCAAACATCAAGTCAAATGCACTGTTTACAACACAGTCCTCACTGCAGTTGTATTTATTTTTATGCTGCGAAACTGTGTAATTACTGCTTCATTTTTAAATTGTTGTCATATTTCTCTCTATCTTTCTAACGAAAAAAGGGGGAATTGTGGTGTTACATTTTAGTTAAATGGTATGCTCTGTCTCACCCCTTGAAAATGTATGGTTTATTCCAAGTCTGTGGTCCTGCCCTGAAACATCATGTGTCTGTAATCCCATTGGCCCAAGTCTGATTCTGCGCCCACTTTGAATTTCCCTCTTAAGCTGTGCGAGGGAGGCCAGACTCGCTCTTGGCCCCTTTTCTCCCTAAGCTCTCCCTCCCTCCCCCTTCCCCTCTTTTTCCTCAGAAACCTTGCTGTTCCCGGGGCTGGGACCCCAAGAAACCGTCATCTAATCAGCACCCTCAAAAGCCATGTGGAGTCTCCTTGCCTGCCTGCTGCTGCCAGCGAACTCACAGCTTAGGGGGCCCTCCGGGGACTCCCCGGGGAGCCCCCTCAAAAGAACTGCAACACTTTTCACTACCAATAAATGGTTCTCAGATATAATACCTGCCTCGTTTCATGTAATTCCATCCTCAGCCATCTGTTTTAGAAGAACCTCCTGCAGTTCCCCCTTAGTGGAAGGTAACAATGAGATATCCAAGAGTGTATGGGGATCTTTTTCTTTCTTTGAGTTAAAACTAGATAAATCTTTATTATCTTCCTTCCCATTTCAAGAAGAATTTGAGATAATTGCCAATTACACTACATATTTTTACCCTGTAGAATCTATAAGTGGTATTCTTCAGAAGATATGCATGCTTTGTAATAAGAATGTTATGGAAAATACCCTTATTGATTAATAGATGCCTCCCCAGTTATAAACAGACATTGCCATAGTATAAAATGTTTACTGTTTATATAGAACTTGTTACATGCAAATGTCATTATGCCACTGTAAAAAAAGAAATATTGCTTATTTTTTACAGATGCCAGAACCTGGAGAAAAAAGATGAACTGTTCAAGGCCAGCCCTGGTCTAGCCCTTAGTTTGTACTCTTTCTTGTAGGCAATGTCTAACTTGCACAGTGTGAGGAGGTCTCAAAAATATTGCTTGAAGCTGCCACAGCACATGTGAAATCACAAATGTTTATTGCTGAATTGTCTTTTTTTTTTTTGCTGTCCCCTTGCAGATCCTGGTGTGTCTGGAATCTCCATTGAAACAGATAACAAAAATGTAAAAGCAGAGGAGTTTAAAGGTACAGTATGGGCATTGTTGTGATAATTTTTAATATATACACAATACATGCAAACTATGTATACAGAGGATGGGCAGCTATTGAGGTTTTCTTCCTCTTTCCTGAAGGATCTTGTGCCTGCTCTCTCCACTGATTCTGCATTATCTTGATCTTGTCCCCATCTTCTCTTACTCGAGGTGGGGTTGACCTAGGTGCTCTCCAGAGATCCTTTTCAGCCTCCCCTGTTCTGTGATTCTGTGACTTGTTTGTCAGCTGCCTGGTTTCCTTCCACAGAATATTATGGGAGCTGGTGGAAAGGAGAAACATTAAATATGCTACAAGACAGAAAAGTGAGGGACTAAAGAGAACAGATATAAGTTAGTTAATTGTAAATAACAATAATTTAATGGCTATTTTTACTTGTCATTAGCTGTAATGGCTATTTACATAGTTATATATGTATATATATACGTGTCATATATAAAATAGCAAATTATTTCTGATAATGAGGTGGAGAGCTTACAGAGGCAAAAAGGAAAACCTGTTTGCTGGGTAGATGAGAAAGGGGAGTACTATAGTGTGAGGTTTGTCGGTTATGTGGGTTTGTTTTTTGAATTTGATTGGAGTAGAGAGAGCTGGGAATTTGGGATCAAAAAACTGTTCTCTGAGCTTTAAACCTTATTCAGCTTCTTGAGGTAATAATCAAATATTTTAGAGGTCTCTAAAACTGTCATCTGGACTTCTGTTAGGTATTCTTCTATTGACAGAAAGCATTTAGAGCTCAAGGCAGGCAAAAGCAGAGAGAAATGCTTCAGCTAATATTAAAGTTTGATTAAGTTCTCTTTTTGTATGGTATATGGCTTGCATTTTTTCTTTTGCTATTTGTACATTGAATGGAATCAGTTTTGCACAGCTCAGATGCCAAGCGAAGTTCTCCCTGTGTAGCAGCACTAAGGGATGGTAGAGCCCATAGACAGTTATTCCACTGAGTGCAGCTGGTCTGAAATGCATTTTCCTTTTCTCCTCTAACTCCTCTTACTGTAGAGGAGGATGGTCAGGCACTGGGACAGGCTTCCCAGGGGAGTAGTCATGGTACTAAGCCTGACAGATCTCAAGGAGCATCTAGGTGACACTCCTAGTCATGGTTTTGTTTTAGGTAGTTCTGCAAGGAGCAGAGAGTTGGGCTCACTGATTCTTAGCATTCCTTCCAACTTGAGATATTCTATAATTCTATCACCAATAATAGCCTCCAGACCAGATGTAAATCCAAATTAAATATTGTGCAGATCTCTCCAAGATTCCAGAGGGCTTTTGCAGGCCTAGCAGTACCAGTCCTGATGCACGGTATCCTGTGGACCTACCTTAATGCAAATCTGGAAAATACCTCTCCCTGACTCCATTACTATGGGAAAAAGCAGGAGAGGGGTGCTATAACTAAGGACAATTTTATTTTATGTTGTCTCTGTTCTGTGCACACTCCCTTTCTTCCATCCATTCCTTTTCTCTGAATAAGATTAGTGGGTGGGCATCAGTGCTGGGGTTTTTTTCTGAAACAAAAACGTGTGGCATGCAAGAAAGGGACAGCTCATTTGAGACAGAGGTGACTTGTTCAGCTGAGAACACTTCAGCTGAGCTGTCTCTGTGTCAGCTAATAGAGACCAGCTCATTTGACAAGCCAACTGTCACAAGGCCAGTAGCAAAAGCAAGCTAAGCTTGAATGATGGTTTTTCTTTGTTAGAAGGATACAAAAACAAAATGGGAAGGAAACTAGCAAAATCTTAAGATTCAGGAAGCCTCCACCCATACACTCAACCTGAAGTCAGGAACCTCAGACTTCCTGAGTGCACAGTATGTTTTTCAAAGCAGCCAGTGCACGTGTAACATGTTTCTGGCAAGGAATGCCCTCCTGCCTCAATTTTTCTTTCAAGTCTGGATATTTTTTTTCCCCTGTGAGGTTTCACCAAGGCTATCAGTCTGGGTTTTTGTTTCTTTTCAGAGCAGACCTAGGAAATCAGACTCTGAAGGGCAAGAGAGTAGATCTGTCTGTAGCTCTTAATTACCTTCCAGCCTCATTTGTTTAGACTGGAAAGGAGAATGATGGCTGATTATGTTTGAGCAGTGCATGTTTGCATTATGGAAGCTAGACAGGCCTTGTCAAAACTATAAAGGCTTTTGCTCTGGATATTGTGGCCTGTATAGGAAAATTAGTGGCTTACAGGTAGCAAGGTCTATATTGCATTTGTTTCTTTAACCATCTTACTAGAATATTTTTCATCTCCATTAAGTTATACATTTAAACAGAAAAGCCATTGATACTGAATTCAGAATGGTAATTCAAAAAATATGTTTATAACATGGTCAGAGTCCCTTTTTTTAGGGGCGATCTGCTCAGAAATGTTTAAACTAAAATGAAGGTAGTAATAAAAAATCAAAGTAGATATTCCCATGTTAGATGGGAAAAGTAACAAACCCTATCCAGCATGGGAATCTTCAGCATCTGAAGTTTGACCCAAAAGCCACTGAAGTATAAGAAAATTACTGTTTTATTTTTCCCCACTGTGTTTGTAAATCTGGAGAAGCATCACTTTGAGAAGTAGATCTGGCCATTGCTGACTGTACAAATTCTTTTGAAGGAGGAACATGAATTTCATGGAGCCTGAATGTATACCAACACAGTACTAAAATCTCTAATTTTCTCTTTTGTCTTCTTTTTTTTCCTTCCCTCTAGAGGCTATTCTTAGTTGCAAACACAAATTTTCGAAAGGGATGAGTTTAAGAATAGAGTGGAAGAAAATCCAGTCTCAAGGAGTCTCATTTGTCTACTACAATAGTGAATTTACAGGTACAGTACTGCAAACAGATGGTTTAACATGTCATTCTCTAGCATTACTATTGACTCTTTCTTGGGGAACAGCACCAAGAATAAGACTGAACAAGAAGGCTCTTGACTGTTCATATAGAAGAGATGTCATTTTGAGAAAGAGAATTCTTCTCAGGGGAAAAAAAAAAGGCATTTCTTTATAAAATCATCAATTATTATTTACCTTTTAATTAAGTTAAATATAATAAAATTAAAGACTAAGAAAAATGGTACTGCAGATTACTTGGGATTTTTCAAAAATGAAATTACATGTGGATGTAAACTCCCCTAAACTACTGCAGGCTCTCCACTCCTATCCTAAAAAGAGGTTTCTGAACCCTCCTGTAAAGCAGGAGGCTTAGATACGACTAATGCAGCATTTTTTATATACATAAAATATAAACTCAGCTGTGTATTATAAATGATTTGTATTCTTTTCAGAAGTAGAATTTCTCTTTGCATGTTTTGAAAAGGACTTAAGCTTTGTGTGTTGGAGAACATATGGGTCTCTGTTACATTGTACACAATAAATGAAGGTTGAGAAGTAAAATAAAAGCACAGAGATTTTGTTAATTTGTAGAGCTTGCAGATGTGTTGACCTTGATGAACTTGGTTTTTTCCTGCATGTATTTAATTTATAGAAACACTAGAACTCATGCTTCTGTGTGTGCATGTTATTTTCATAATAAGCTGTAGAATTAAAAAAACTTCTTCATTGTTAGAAGTCTGATGGCAGTATTGTTGCTAAATCCATCAAGTTTTTCTTGCCAAGTTAAAATGTCAAATATTCTGCTGGGGTCACACTCACAACTTTTTCTTTAAAGTAATTAAGTTAGTGATTGTCATGTCTCTAGTGGAAAGGGATGTCTTTCAGTCACCTCACTACTGCTATACATATTTTCTTGAAACACCTGCAGAAAAATGCATTCTATCTTCCAAGTGGATTATGTATGGCAGATGGAGCTTTTTTGAATTGAGGGTGGTTTTTTTGGACTAAATGGAAGGTTCATACTGTTTTGAGAAGGGGATTACATATTGCTCTTTGCTGATAGGTAACTAACACTGAACAAATGAGCAATAGTTTCATATACAATATGATGTAAAATATCAATAAATTGTACATGACTTCAGAATAAGCCAATGAGCCATAGATATTTGCTTCAGACTGGAAGAGGGGAAATTTAGGTTAGATATGCAGAGGAAATACAGAAACGGAAATCTTCCCTGTGAGGATGGTGAGGCACTGGCACAGATTGCCGAGAAAAGCTGTGGCTGCCCCATCCCTGGAAGTGTTCCAGATTAGGCTGGATGGGGCTTGGAACAACCTGGTCTAGTGGAAGGTGTCCCTGCCCATGGCAGTGGGGATAGAACAAGATGATCTTCAAAGTTTCTTCCAATCCAAACCATCCTGTGATTCTATGATTCTGTAAGCAAAGAGCAGAAACTTCTCTGTCTGTTCTCCCTAAAGGTGATCTTCGAGGCCGAGCAGAGATGCTGAATACAGGAATCCGAATTAGGAACGTGACTAGAAGGGATTCCGGGACCTACCGCTGTGAAATCAGTGCCAAGAGTGAAGAGGGGCAACGCCTGGGAGAGGCTACTATTACTCTCACAGTATTGGGTACAAACTTTATTACTTAGGCTTTTTAAAGAAACTGGATGATGGGGAGTTGGGATGTTGAAGGTAGGGTTGTCCACACAGTGTGTGGCTGCTGGGTTTTTGGGTGTTCTTCAGGCTGGGTTTATAAACACACTTGCATATGAACATTCTACAACATCACAAAACAGCTTAGCAAAAGTCACACTTACATTAGAAGGGGACATAACTAGGGTTTTATTAAATCAAAGTGACTTTCAGTTCTCAAAACTGAAGTCGCTCAGTGACTGAGAATCTGGATAAGATGATCACGGTGTTTGGCACTGGAAGGTCAGCATCTGTCAACACTTATCACATATTCATAAGCAAAAGTTCGTTCCAATATGCTAGTCTTGTCCTGGTTTTGGAAGGAGAGAGTTTTTGTGCAGTGACAGCCAGAGAACTGGCAATCAGTGGACTTTATTTAGAGGAGAGATGGTGGTGCCTGCTGGGAGCAGTTGTTCTTTGTGGGTCTTTGTTTTCTTTCCCAGTTAAGGAATTGATGGAAAAGTGAATGCTGAGAACATTGTTCTCACATTGGGTTTGGTATTTGTTGCACTGGATGAGTGGTAGAGGCCAATAGTTTTCCTTTTTTAGCTGTACAGGCACAAAAGAAAATACTTGCTTTTGTAGATTCTATATTTGTCCTATTAAAACTAATAATAATTGATTATTCAAAATTATACATAAAGTTTCTAAGTTCTTCATAAAAGATGATAAATGCACGAACTTCTGATTAGCATCAACAATGAGGTAACCCCACTTTCTTCTACTTTCTCAACAGCTTTCCTGTTTTAAATGTGGCTTCTTCATTTAAAGTTGAAGTCTTCAAGGGCCAAGGAGAAAGGGTGGGGGGAGGGTATGTGTTGCTTACAAACCTTTTTGAAAGATAATGTGAATTAGTATCTTATTTGGTTTTATTTCTGATTTTTATCTTAAAATCAACCAAGAAAAAACTATCAATACTAGTTAAGGTGTCAGTTGTTCTTTTAATGTTCCATGGATGCCTCTTCACCATTATTTTTCTTCTATATAATGTTAAGTACCAAAAAATAAAGAAATTCAGTTTCTTTTCTGTTCACATATTAAAAATCAAAAAAGAGATGTTCATCTTCATAGGAGAAGGAACAAATAGTTCTCCTGCATCTGTGTGGGGGAATGTTCATTTTTAATTTAAACTGGAATGTAGTAACCAATCGGTTTTGGTCCTCAGACTGGGGTTTATAAAGTGCCTATGATGACTGCTGATGTTTCTGACATTCACTTCTCAAAAATTTACTCCTTTTAATACAAAACCTCTTTTTCCTCTTCCTCACTTGCATTTTTAAATACTAGGGTATGGGAGGGGCCAATTGCTGGACTACAGATTCCAAGTTATCCCATCTCTGTCTGTGAACAAGAGGTTGCATACAAAAAAGAAAGTGAAACAAACTCTCTGGGGTTGGATGAAAATGAACAGATTGGAGACAGGATGACACAGCATATGGTGGGGGAAGGCTGGCAGTGAGCACCTCTTTCATTTTTAGTAACTCATAAATTTTACTGTGCTCTCAGTAGCAGGATTGTGCCTTCCAGCCTTTCTCCTACACTTCATTTCATTGATGTGGTAGTTATCAAATGTGCACAAGTGCTTACCTCCTCACAATGACTGTCAGCCTGCTGTCATGTTGTCATGATCCGATTAGTAAAGTTCTTAGAAATGCCCCTGCCCAAATCAAGGCACAAATGAAACCATATGTCAGTGACAATAGTATGGGGTTCATTTAATAGTAAATATTTGAGAGAAGGAGAGAGAGAGAAATAAGAAATAGGTGGGAGGGACAGAGAGTAAGAAGGACAGAATAAGGAAAATACCACCACTCCATGGATCCCAATGATGTTTCACTGATCCTCTCCAGCTGGTCTTCTTGGTGGTGAAAGTCCCCCCTGAAAGCATAGAATCTGATTGGTTAATATACACTCAGGCTAGGTAGGAAAATTCAGGCTTCTCCCTTGGGGGCAGGGGGTGTTTACCATGTCTCTTACAACAGACTGGGTTTGTTGCATCACATGCAGTCCTGTGGTACAAAGCTTCAGGAATGACTCTGGGGAGCACTTTAGGGGGCCTTTGATGGATTAAGGCACCCCCTCAGCTGCCTCTCACCTGACTGTCCTGTGGATGTGGCCTTCCCAAGGTTAGGGGTTTCATAGCCTGGTTATGTAAGGGAGGATGGGTTCCCTGCCCCGAGCAGAGGTTACAACATGCCAAAACTTCCTCCCCCACTTTGACTGGGGAGGGGAAAATCTGTGCAAACCTGCTCCTAGCAAATGGGTCAGTGGGCTACTGTGACAACTATAGCTGGTCTATAGCTGCACAGATAATTAGACCATAAGAGACACCAACTCGACCAGCCTAGCTCGTTAGAGAATAAGGAGTAATAAGTGCCCAGGTTTTAAGTTGATAGGCTGCATTCAAGTTCAAACAAGGGGACCCCAGCCAATCCCTTGGAACCAGGAATGCATCCATATCATTGGCCAGTGAGCTGGGCAGAGTTAAGACCTTTGACCAATAATATCTGTAAGTGCAGGAAATTCAAAGCCCGCACAAAGCCGGCTCACATCGATAAACTCTGGCTGTTGCTGCATGAACCTCGGTGTGTATATGTCACATTCCTGTCTCCACTATCAGTGACAGGCTACAGCCTCCCTCACCCCAAAGCAAGCCCGAGGTGATTCTTAGCACAGCTGCTGGGTTTGTCTCACATTCTTTTCTTTGTTTACTTGCTTGTTTCAGGGGATTGAAGAATGAGTTTTCACTTTATTGAATCTCAGCACTTTGACTTTCAGTCCAAAGTCCAAATCAGGTTATCTTCAGGGAGTCTTCTTTGGTTGTAGCTTCTTTATAGTTTTTGTTATAATGGGCAAAACTTTATATCAATGTTTGAGGCATGAACTATTTCAGACTCTGACACATGTGGACAGTATATGTACATGTGTAACAAGTTCAATTTCACTGTCCAGTTGCTCCAACTACTCCAGTGTGTGAGGTACCCAGCTCCGCAATGACAGGAACGGTTGTGCAGATGAGTTGTAAGGAAAATGAGGGCTCCCCTCCATCTGAGTACCAGTGGTACAAGAATGGTGTTGCCTTGCTGGAGAAGACAGGAACAGGAAGTGCTAGAGCAGCAAATATAACTTACACCATGAATAAAAAGTCTGGCACTCTGGTAAGTGTAATAACCAGCTCTTTCATAGACAGCTATCAAGGAGACCAAATTTACTGTTCAGTAAAATGATGCATGGGGGTCTAAATCCAAAAATTCACAAGGTCTTTGTTGGAGGTTAGTGTCATGCTGAAATGTGCTGAGAAATGTACAAGGTGGTTTCTGCCTCAAACTAGTGACAAGCCATAGACATTGAATGATACACACAAACTGGGTGAGGTACAAGGCTGCAGTACTGATAACTGAGTATCTGGAAATACATGACAAATTTTACCTTGTCAGTTGGCAAACTTGTGTCAGGTGCAAATGAGGTTTTGGTATGGTAACAGAGATATGTTTGACAGAACCTTAAAATTTGGAATAGTAGCTTCATACAATTCAAGGGGAGTGCAGCACTCAGGGCAGTACAGGATCTCTGAAATCCAGTGCCATTTACAAGTTCCCATCCAAGCCCTGTGAAGTCAGGAAGAATGAGTTGGGACTGTAAGTAAGCTTAGTTCTTCATTTTAGTTGTAGTTTGTTTTGTGGGTTGTGGTGTTGGATTTTATTTTCCTTCAGAGCTGGCTGTCTCTGTCATTCTTCCCCCATTAGCTGATCCTTCAAAAGAACTTGAAGCTACTTAGGGAGCTGAGATTTTTCAGAAGTAAAGAGTTGTTCTAAGAACACTACTCTTGTGCAAAATCAAACATGGAAACTGAAGTATGACTAAGCATTCAGATGTTCTGAATGCTCATCATGGAAATCAGGTGTAGTACTCAAACTTACTAATCACTTCTGAAAATATCAAAGTATAGCATACATTAAAAGAAACCGTTAACAAGTCTAATAATTAAGAAAATAGAAATACTGGAATTGTCATGAGGTCAGTTTCTATCCATCTCTTTGTTACAGATCAAGTTAGAGCTTTAGAAAAGCCCTGCCTTAGGCTTAGACTTTTTGCAGCAGCTCTACTTAGGTGACCTGCACCTAAATCGCTCTGGCTCACAAGTTCTTAAGAGTGGACAGTTAGGTCTATTATAAAATGAGTTACTTATTGAATTGGCAGAAAGTAACAGACAAGAGGCCTTAAACAGTTACTTAATACACAGTGTAAAATAAAAGAACTACTAGTAGATTACATAAAACAGTGCATGACATTAAGGTACCTATATTACAGCTAGCAAGGGAATAGTATAGGTTAGGAGTCAATGTAACTTACCATCAAATTGCTGATAGCGTACACAGAGTCCTTACAGCCCCCAGGAGAGTAACCACAAAGTGGGGTCCTGACTTTGGGGGGGAGACCCCACACATTTCCAGGGAATGCGCAGATTTCTGCTTTGTGAAAATATGGTGTAGCTGTTATAGTTTGTAAAGTGAAGTGTATGTCAGTCAGAAATTCCAGCTTTGTCTTCCCACATCTGCTTCCACAGCACGATGTTTACTGTCAGCTGAAAGCATCAATCCCATGGTGATGAAATAATTCACTACAAGATAAACTGTCCTGATTGAGTTACTTCACCAAGGCTCATGTGAGGCTCATGTGAGAGCAAGATGCTCTGAGTTATTGCACCAACAAGCAACAGACAAGCTCTTCTGTGGTGGGGGGAAATGTCCTGCTACCCTCTCATTTTCATTTCATTTTCATTTTTACAGTAGTAGTATTTGATAAATAGTATGGTTTAGCATTTCTCTGTTGGAAGAAGACAAAGTGCATTTTTAGAGGGTTGAGAACCACCCAAACAACTCTTTACTTCTGAAAAATTTCAGTTGACAATGCATCATAAGTAGTATGTGTCAAGTTTTTTGAAGGATCTGTTAATGGGGTTGTTGTTTTGACAAAATGAAGAAACTATTTCAGGTATTCTGAAATTAGAGCATATCTAAAAAAGTGGATATTATTGGAAAGTTCTGGTCCACTGAAAATTGATTTCTTTGTAGATACACTCCACTGAGTTAATGTCCATCTAAAGGAACCTCTTAGGCAACAAGCAGAAGTTGAAGGACCAGGGAATGTGACTAGGGAGCTGTTACAAAGTTGAAATGGACCAGAATTTCTTACTTGCTTTCAGGGGTTTTGGGTTTCATTTGTTTAAAACAAACAAATCTACACTGACATGTCAAAATTTCTGTTCTACAGGATTCCCCACCCCCCCCGCCCCATTCTGATAATGGTTTTGGACTCTTTCTTAACAGCTGTTTAATACAGTTACAAAGAATGACACTGGAGAGTATTTCTGTGAAGCCTCCAATGGGATTGGATTATCTCAGAAATGCTCAGTGAAGCGAATGCAAGTTGGTATGTGTTAAAGAAAAGTATGGTGGAAAACAGTCTTGCAGTAGGATTTATGTAATTGCATGGTATAACTAAGAATCTAAGACCAGATTGAATTAAATATTTTTATTTGATTATGGCATTTGGGGGGAGGAGAAATAATAAGTTCCTTATCGCAGTAATTAGCTTTTTGATTGCTAAACACTGAACTTCACAGAAAAGCATCAGTCAGAGGAGAACTTTAATATTTCCAAATGCTTTTGTGGAAGGCTTACAGAAGAGTGGGCCAGTCCACTGGGGTGGTTTTTTTTACACAAAGCCTCCCTTTTGGGATTCATTCATGGGAAATCTTAATGTAACAGTCTGTAATAACCCAAAATTATATGTGAGGGGTTTTTTTTTGCAAAATATACAACTGGTTCTTGCAGATATCACAGGAAAGCAAATGGTAACAAATCCTAATAACTACTGCAGGGAAGATCCTGTCCAAGTGTTCCATAAAGAAGTACATGGTACTGCAAAGTTCCATATGGTGCTTTCATGGAACTTAGCTGAAAATCACTGTGTCATGGGTTTTAATGCATTCTTGGTGGATTATGAGCACATGTTCCTCAAGCTAGTGA
Source organism: Pyrgilauda ruficollis (assembly GCF_017590135.1). NCBI lineage: Eukaryota > Metazoa > Chordata > Aves > Passeriformes > Passeridae > Pyrgilauda > Pyrgilauda ruficollis. The sequence continues at coordinate 26,315 of NW_024519652.1, forward strand.
GATAGAATCACTTTGTGAAAATATGCTTAAGTCTTAAATTGCTGTCAGCTTAAATTGTACAAAAATTTGTTAAGTTTTGGGGTAAAAATCTCAACGATATACTAAAATATGCTTGAAGTTGGGATCCAAATAATTGGAAACATAAAAAAAAAAAAAAAAAAACTATGAAAATGTTTCTGCTACTTGATAATTTTGGTTTCCCTAAAATGAATGATAGTCTGAAGCTCTTAGTGAGTATATCAGGATATGGGTGTGGTCTTTGTCATGGTTGAAGTCAAACCTTCAAAATAAAAATGGCCAGATGTTTTAGCAGCCTGGTGTAGAGTTTAATTTCAGGGAACTCAGCTTTATTGTGTTGTATTTTAAAAGCCTTGCCATTTAAAATCATTGCATTTCAAAAAACTCATTTGAAGAGTTCTTTAGAAGTGGAATTTAATTGCCATCAGTTGTTTCAGTTGTGTTAAGCAAATTAACTATATGAAAAAACTTGCTTTAACACTTAGAAAGATTTCAAGATGTTTTTCCTCAGAGACATATGACTTGGGTAATACTTATTTGGGGTAGATATGATAAGCAATATGTATCCCTTGGTCCTTCTTATTCTTTCCTTACTTTTGACTCAAACTAAGCAGTTGATGTGTACCAAGCACTTCTGTTAAAGTAGCTGTGGCACATTAGTGCTTTTTTACTGCTGAAATACATCTAACTGTCACTAATTAATTTATGCATCTCAGGCCAAAACCCACCTATAGATACAAAAATGCCTGTGGTAATTAGGGAAAAATCCAGCCAGTGGAATTTTCTACAATTTAGAACACAGGACTTCTGCTTTATAATTACAGATGACCTTAATGTAAGCGGTATCATTGTGGCTGTAGTACTTGTGGCTCTGGTGATAGTGCTGTGTGGCCTTGGAGTATTCTATGCCCAAAAAAAGGGCTACTTTGCAAGTAAGTAGAATAAAATCACTCCTTCCTCAAGTCAAAAAATGTCTTTATTTAGCAGTGTTTCCATGACACTCTGTCTTGCCCAGAGAAGCTGTGGATGCCCCATCCCTAGAAGTGTTCAAGGACAGGTTGGAGGGAGTCTTGAGCAACCAGATCTAGTGGAAGGTGTCCCTGCTTATGGCAGGGAGTTGGAACCAGATGATCTTTAAGGTCCCCTCCTACCCAAACAATTCCATGATTTTATGATTCTGATGATGTCCTCCTTTCCATGAAGGTTCTAACTCCATGGTACTAAAGCTGGAGAGCATTAAAACAGCAACATTTTGTGCAGACATTTTTATTCTGCCAACATCTACTGCAAAAGGTACTTTGAAAACGACATAGAGATGTTTGCGCAGTTGCTTAAGGCTATGAAACAACAACCTAGGGAAAGCAACGTGCCTGACTCTGGTTCTTGGAACCTCTGCACCCTTGTTTTGATAAGGAATCCATAAGAAAGCCAAAATAAAATTAAACCTGTTTTAGTCAACCGTGCCTGACCAACTAAGTTCTGATGAAAGCAAAACTAAATTAACTGTCTTCTTCCTCTGGGTCATGGAAAAAGTTTGCTTTTAGGGATTGCTGCATAAAGCTTGACATCCAGCAACCCTCTCTGTAGCATATACATTGGTTACCTATAGGCTTGAACACAGCAAAAACAGATGCCAAACATTGGGGTCTGAAAAGGTCAGCTGCCTGAAATTACCAGAGGCTACAGAGCTGCTCGTTAGAGTTCACTTGGAGTTTCATTTACACTTGAAGCCTAATCTTTCTTCAGCCTAAACTCACTACACCAAAAAGAGACATTTGGTTCAGAAACTCCTTCTAGAAACTGAAGAGCTAACTATTCTAGGAATAACTATTTCAAAGAACTTTAAAACAGGTAAGGAAACTGTTCTTGTGCTAATTTTTTTTTTTTTCCTTTCTTTTTCAGAGGAAAGTTCTTCCCAGTAAGTATGCATGTAGTACATAAATCACTGCAAACCTCATTTACATTTCAGATGATTTAGTAACTATAATGATTTTTACAGCCTTTCTAACATGATTTTTGTGCAATAGCTTTCTTGACGCTGAGATAAACCTGATCCTACACACTAGCTGGTTTTCTTAATAGAAACCAGTGTGCTGGTCAGAAAGTGAATCATTACATTACTGTGGTAAATACAGAGATGTGTCTTTTTACATAATTACAGCTTACACTTCTTACTCAGCTATTCATGTGTCTCCTCTTCAAACTAGACAAAAGACAATCAGAACCAAATTGAACTGCTCTCATATCCTTATCTACAAGTCATTTCAGGAAGTGTTCTTTAAAAATATAACTGGTAGAAACTTTCTGACAGTGCCAGCTGTATTCCTTTGATATGGATTTATTTCACTCAAATTTCTTAATAGTAAGTCAGAATTCCTCAAGCTGTTTTAGTTCTGGCCATGAGCTAGACAAAAAGTGTTAACTGGAAGACTTGGAAAGTCGAGCTAGAGAAGGTGTTTGACAGTGGTTTATGAGATAATGGCTTATATCTAAAAGCATTCAATGGATTTGTTATCGTAAGTTTTTTCTAAGAGGAGGGGAAAAAATCCCTGAGGATTGCTGGAAATCTGGAAAAATGCATTCATATATCAGGCTCCTAAAGAGCCAACAAGCCAACACCAGAAAAGTCGCTATTTAACCTGTATTCCTTTCCTGCTCTGTTAACAGAAAGAAGATGAACTATCAATCTACAAGTGAAAAGGCAAGGCTTTTGTGTTCACTAGTGTGTTTTAAATGCTTTAAATATCTTCAAAGTTCCTTAGATCTGTAATGTCTTTTCATATATACAAACTCTTCACTCCTGCTGTGCCCGTACCTGGTGACACATTATCTGTCTGCATTTACAGCTTCCTATTGCATGGTCTTAAGTGTAACGCAGCTGCAGCACTTTGCTCCATACTTTGCATCTTCTTGTACATATTGATTAACTAACTGAGACACAGTCCAAGACAGCAATGAGAGAAAGATTGGGCCCTAACTCTTATAAGAATAATGTGGGTCAAAAGCCTTGACTAAATATGGAAGCTGAATTTACTACTTCTACGCCCACTTCCTTGAGTCAGCTCAAAGGGCTTTAACTACATCTACATCATTTCAGCTTTTCACATTGGTGCAAAAGGAATAAAACTTCAACAAGGAGTGACTTAATATCACTATCTACAGTTTAAGGACAAGAGGAGTTAAAGTAGCATGAGTAATACCGATGTAACTTTAAAAGATCACTGAACGACACCCATTTTCTTAATCAAAACAAAACATACTAAATTGCATAAGCTTAATCCTTGACCTAGTATGTATATAAGAAATTTCCTGAAACCAGCTATCTGTTTGCTCTGAGTGAGAAAGATAAAGCTTTGAAGAGCTATGGTATCTGTTTATCATTGTTAATGCACTTAAAAATCAGATGCTCTGAACAGAGCTGTTTGATACCTGTATTTATGAATAGGTTGCTACTTCTGTGTAGAGTGCATTTTGTAGACCTCCTGTCTCAGAAAAGAACATTTACTAACAGTACATCAGACACATTTCTTGTCAAGCTCAGTGCCTTAGTTTCTTCTGAAATGTACACTAAATATTAACCTGCTTAAAGTCTTTGAACTGTTATTTATTGTAACCTTGTTTGCTTCATTTAGGATTTCAAGCATACCAAGTCCTTTGTTATTTAGAAGATTTCAGCCTCTGTGAGGGACATCAAATTACTACTTGTTATACAAAAGTATCAATGTCCTGATTTCAGCTGGGATAATTTTCTTCATAGTAGCTGTGTTTTGGATTTAATATGAGAATAAAGTTGATAACACACTGATGTTTTAGTTGCTGCTGAGTAGTGCTTACTCCAAGTCAAGGAGTCCTCAGATTTCCATGGTCTTCCAGTGAGGAGGTGCAAAAGAAGCAGGGACAGAGCACAGCTGGGACAGCTGATCTGAGTTGTCCAGAGGGATATGCATAGAATCACAGAATCATCAAATAAGCTGAGTTGGAAGGGACCCATCAGGATCATGAAGTCCAACACCTGGCCCTGCACAGGACACCCCAAGAATCACACCATGTGCCTGTCACATTGTCCAAACGCTTCTGGAACTCAAACAGGCTTGGTGCTTGGTGACTGCCTCCATGCCAGAACATCACGCCCAGTATTAAAACTGGGGAAGTTGGCCAGGAGGAGCCAGCTGCTGCTGGGGGACAGGCTGGTCATCAGTCAGTAAGAGGTGAGAAACTGTTGTGCATCACTTGCCTTTCTTGGGCTTTACTCCTCTCTCCTTTTCACTACAATTCATATTATTGTTGTTATTATTGTCATTAGTATTATTAGTATTTTATATTACTTTGTTTCAATTATTAAACTGTTGTTCTCTCAACCCACCAGTTTTACTTTTTTTTCCCCCAGTTTTCCCACTGGGCTGGGGTGGAGACAGTGAGCAAGCAGCCACATGGGGCTTGGCTGCTGGCTGAGCTGCTGGCAGTTCTTTTTGGCACCCAGTGTGCGACTCAAAAGGTTGAGATAAAAGCAGATCTGACTAGAGCATGTTAGAACAAGTTTGTTATAAGCCTTCATTGTATTGGTTTACTAGTTTGCTGGCCACCATATTGACTCATTTGCTCTAGGCCTGGGCTAAGGTTACCACTGTGTTGTTCTGTATTGTACTGGCTTGTGAAATGATAAAATGGCTGTTCATGAGCCTGTCTGGTGCGTGTCCCCACTGTCCTTTGGGAGCCATCTGGTGGAAACTATCCACAGTTACATCTACTGCCTTTTACCCTCAGAGAGCCAACCCACGGCAAAAACACCTTCCTTCCCCTCCAGGATGATTACAATAGCATTTGAGAATTTTGAAGACTTCACATATCCTGTGACTACCCTTGAAACCAACCTGGTCCTTTTGGTAACAATCAGTATGTTGCATATGGTTTAGGCCTTCTTTAGGGTTAAGAAAAGATCTGTGGCAACCAAAACCCCACCAACATGTATTGTACCTACAAAAACTTCAGTAACAGGTCAACAAGAGGCAACCACTCAATCCTTATTTCTGAGTGAGCTGAAGGATATACACAAGTATTTCAGCTGTTGTCCTGATGAGCATACTACCAGCTAGCTGTTCCAATGCTGGGATAATGGGACTAACAGACTGGAATTAGAGGGCAGGAATCACTTTGTAAGAAAACAAGCATTTACAAACTGATGGCAACAGAGACATAAGTCCCCAACCACTGGAAGCGAGTCCTGTCAAGCCTGAAGGACAGGTATCCTTACAAGAATGATACTACATGTCACCATGCAAGTAGAAGATATCCAATACTTGAGGGAATTGGCCATGCTAGAGATTTATTTTGACCTGGACAATACAAGGTTTCCCACAGATCGACCAATTCCTCTGCATATGACCCATGTGGTGGAAGTTTGTAGAGTGTACCAAGACACACACCAACCCACTGATGTTAATCTGAAAAGACATCACACCACCATCTGTGGATACAGTGGCTTGCCATTGCTGGGAATTTGAAGACCTCTTTTCCTCTCATCTGTAGAGAAACTATCAGATAAACTGTCCTAGAAGTTTCAGCAGTTCAAGAGGTTATGTTCTATTCCTCTTCTCTACAGACCCATGCTAATGAGAGTAAGTGTTGGCTCAAGAGGGAGGATATGGAAGGTACACACCATGGGATACTCTGGGAGTTTAGCTGAGAGACCACAGAGAAGGCATGAAGAATTGGGATGGGAGACCTACCTTGACCCTAGAGACATGAATTGTAAGGAAAACAATCCCAAATGGGGGTTCTTCCAGGAAAGCTGCTACTCCCATCTCCAGTGGATGGTTTCCCAGGCAGAGTGGAAGGGCTGAATTTCCTCCTGATCCTATGGAAAGAAATTCTAATCCATTTCTTCAAAAAGTAAGAATGCAGGTTTAGATGTGGATTTTTTGAAAATGCATACTCCAAACTAGTCTGACTGTAAGCCCTCTTTATCAAGTGATTCAGAAGAATGATTTCACATGGGGCCCTGAGCAACACCAAGCTTTTGACCAGAATAAACTAGAAATACTTGGAAAACAGTCACAGACACTTGGGCCAAGGAACATGGCATTTAGTGGGTATATTGTGTCATGCACCAGCTGAGAAAACCACATGATCCAATGGACTGTGAGACTACACTGAGAGCAATGGCCAGGGGGAACCTTCAAACATGGGGATGCACATTGGCAAAGACCACCTGGTGAATGGGCACTAGAAGATCTGCCAAGTGGGCTGGTTCTGCCCAATCAAAACTTTTCCTGTAGGTGAGAATAAAATTCCTGTAGTGCATATGAAAACTGTCCTGCAGAAGACAGTCTGGGTTGTGCCTGCCTTGGACAAAGACAAACTCTTCTGTGGAATTGTTTCTGCTGAAGGACTTGGGCACACTTTTTAAGACAGGAGGATGGGCAAGTCTGGTTTGTGCATTGAGTGATGTTAATTTCTGTGTAATGCTGTGTATTAGCACTTCTACGTCAACTGCATGCCTACAATTACACTGGGCACCTCATGGTGCCTGTCTCCACCCCTCCAGTTTTGGGGATCTGAACCCAGCTCCCCTGAACTGCCATATTAAGAATGAACTTTGATGTAACTGAACAAGCAGAGCAGTGACGGAATCAGAACTGGCTTCAACATGCAACAATCCAACACCAGACACCCTCTTTCCTGTGACTGTCATAAGCCAAAAGTCATGGACTGAATGAATTCAGTAGACTTCTACTGGGATTGTCTATAGATTAAGGAAATGGTATCTGTGTGTGCATCTATAAAAAGATGGGAAAGGTGCTGGTATATTGGGAAGTGTGGGATTCTGCGTGACATAAAACAGATGATACTTTTCTGGTTTCAGCTGAGAGTTAATTTTCTTCCTAGTAGCTGGTATAGAGCTGGGTTTTTTTTTAATTAGTATTAGAATAATGTCAATAACATAATAATGTTTCAGTTGTTGCTCAGTAGTACTTACCCCAAATCAAAGACTTTTCAGTGTCTGATGCTCTGCCAGTGAGAAGGTGCTCAGGGAACAGGGCCAGGACCCTGACCTGAACTGGGCAAAGGGATAAAACATGATGCCCAGTATTTAAGCTGGGGGGAAGTTGGCTGGGAGGGGCCATTTGCTGCTGGGGAACAGGCTGGGCATCAGTCAGTGAGTGGTGATGAGCACTTGTGCTCCTCAGGTTTTCTTTCTCTCTCTTTTTCCCATATTTTTACTTTGGTTCAATTATTTAAGTGCTTTATCTCAACCCACTAATTTTGTTTCTAATTCCCTTCCCTACAGTAGGGGGAGGTGATGGAGTGAGCCAGAGTCTATGGGATGCTTAGTTGCCAGCTAGGGTTAAACCAAAACATCAAGTGATCTTTTGACCTCTGCTCTGTAAATATTGTTTCCATGTCTTACATGCTGACAATAGAAACTGCCAATATTTAGTCAACCTAGCTGTGATGGCATTTCAAAAAAACCCAACCCCCAAATAAACTTAAAGACAAATTAACTCGTATATTCTATTTAGTTCTGTATGAAAGCTTCTCATTTTGTTCATACGTACATGCAGCAATACAAGATTCACTCTTGCAGCTTGGAACAATCTATTCAAATAACTTTCATAACGACCTCACTACTTGTCTCTCAGCCATTGTCAGGGCTCAATTTCTCCTGCAATTCTGATTTACTAGGACTTAAGAGATGATTTTGGCAAATCTGATACAGTTTCAAAGTGTGTAGAAGTAACCTCACTATGCTGACAAAATAAATCTTCCTGTAACAAAAGCTCAAGCAGTGTTTCAGTGTTTAATGTGGAAATCTCTCTCTGTAGACTGCGTATATAGTTTCATTCTAAAGAAAAATCATGTCAGTACAATTCAAACTGTAGTATGAAGACTCTTAACTGTCAAAGTGTTTATGTAGTTTCTCAGATATAATTATTATAAATAAATAGCTCCTCAGAAGCTAAAGTGTTTGTGTCAATAGTTCAGTCACAGAAATTCACACCTTACAACCTCTTTAGCAGATTTCATTTTCTTCATCACATTTATGTTCATTGATGCAGTGTAGCATTAGGGCATTTGTGCCTATGCTTTTGACTGTGCACCTCCATCACCAGTGTAGAGGTTTGCTACAGACTTAAGGTTCATGGAGATTGTTTTTTCTGCAGAAGCTTTTTGGATAAACTCAACAGAACGAACAGTTCCTTCCTGGTATATCATTACAAGTGTTATAATACCTAAGCATTGAAACACAGCACACAAAGGTATTTTGCAGTTAACACTGAGCGGCACTACTCAGCTGCCTCTATCATGTAGGAGTTGATGATGACAGCCAGCTACACTCACCATGCAGTTAAGAGCTTCTTCACACCACTGAAATCAAACTGAAGCATTACATTTATTAAATTACAACTGGTGCCATGTTCAGCAACTCCATGGCTGTACATTGCTGTTTGGTGTAAAAGCTGCTGAGATCACTTTGGAGTCTCCTCAAACTTGGGCTCTACAGGAGGAATGGGAGAGAGAAAATTCTTATTAGTCTCTTTTTTTAACATCTTCAAACACCACAATTAATTTGTAATTCAAAGAAAACTAACCATTACATGGGCAATCTAAAGCAGTACATTGCAGTCTACACCCCCACTGACTGATTAAATGTGGGCATCAGTAAACAGTAACTAGGCTGGGGACAGGTCTTTTTCACTTTGCAGGAGTTATGTATAAAGGCTAAGCCTCAGTGATATTCTGCCTAAACAGCTTTTAGTGACACCTGGGATAGGGGAGAAGACAGCAGAGAAACTGAAGAAGTCAACCAGAATGTTACTGGAAGAGTATTTCCAACATAGCTCTAATAACAAGTAATCTCTCTTCTCTCCCTTTCATTAGTTATCATCAGTGTATATTAACAGAAATGAGCGCACAACTTAACTCAACTCAGCAAGATACTCTCCACATGCACTGACCAAGGAGTTCCTGATGTCAAAGGTACAGGCTCACAAAGGTTAGGGCTTTGGGCACTTGGGCTGCTAATGCCTGCTGTTGTTAATACGAAGTCTGAGAGGCAAGGGTCAGCTTATAGTGAGCATCCCTAAGGTAAAAAAATTTATGTTCCTACTCATATAATTACAATTTGAAACCTAATTGAGATTAGATCAAGGATAGGCAACAGTGGCAAAAGAACAAAGTAATGTTGTGTCTGTGCTATGCTCTGTCCCTATGGTCCACAAATTCTTTTTCCTTACAAAAACAAGTAAAATTTTAATATGCATAGTTTCACATATGACACAGAAATAAAACTGAATGTAGAGAAACTACATCCTTAAAATTGTGTAAAAATAAAACAGAAAAACCATAGATCCTACTTTACAGGTACTCTGCACCTGACACCAATTTTACCCAACTGAAATACCACCAAAACCCAAAACATTTTCAGGTGTGTTCCAAGTCTAAATGAGAATTCTCAGACAGTCTGATCAGAACTACAATTTACTGACTATGGTTGCTTGGCCTTGGCTGGCTGCCAGATACCCACCAAGCATTATGCTATCTGCCCTTTCCCTTCCACACTAAAACAAACTTAGAGCAGTTAAACAGAAGTCATATCCAAATAGCTGAAGAAAAAAGGAATATAATTTAGCCAAAAATAACAGTAAGGAAGTTAAGTCCTATGTTCATTTTCTGAAATCAGTGGCTTTCCAGAGGAGCTTACAAAATCAAAAAAAGTCACAGTTTGGATGATGCTAAGACTAACTGATATTCACATTATAGTCTGCTGATCTTTTTGGCAAGATGAGAAAAATACAGAACCTAGGCTATTTCTATTTGAGCTCTTTCTTTAGGTGTCTGAAGGACAATTAAGATAGCCTGATCTGACTGTAAGTTTTGTTAATCATTAGTATAATGAAGACCACACCTCTGCTAGAAAAGGCAAATAATCAAAATAGGAGTCACATGGAAACCGATGTGAACTGTGCAAAAGCGTAAGATTCCCAGAGGGCATTTTACACAAAATTAATGGTACAAATATAAACTAAAGCGGAATTTAAGAAACCTGTGAGTGAACGTGTCTCTACTTGCAATTAGAGTTCAGTAAGATTGTTAACTCACCCTCAAATTTAAATTCCGGAAACTTGGTGAGATCTCCCTCACCATACGCGCGTTGAAGTCTTGCAAGGGATTCATTCATATCTTTTTGAAACTCAGGTCCTGCATCAACAGGCCCTCCAGCTTGCCTAATAAACATTAAAAGTTGTAATTAACAACTCAGTTCTAATATTCACATGGAAAATTCTACGTTTTCAAGCCCATTTATAAATTAAAACCTTTCTAACAGCCAGCCAAAGGAAGTAATTTAAAATATTTCCAAAACACAGGATATGACACCTTAGGGCCTCCTTACCTTACACACAAACAAGATTCTCAGGGTGAAGGTTTTCTGCTGTCAGTGATGAAAATCCAACTACCAGGATGAAAATCCAAGCCTTTCGAGACAAAACGTGGTCTCGTGAGGCAAAACCACTGATGAGTATGGAGGCTCTCTGGGCTTTTAGTTTTGTTTGTTCCAGGTGTGAATTCCTAACAAAACTGCGATTTGCACCTCTTCCCAGTTAGTAAAGCTTAACTGTTCTTGCGAAGAGAATGCATTTTGAATGCTAAAGAAGCAAAAATCCCCTCCACAACAGGAGCTTCTTGGGATTCAAGCATCAGATAACTAAAATAGTAACTCTTCAGATTGCCAGCACTCAGTTGTACCAGCACATGATCCATGCTTACAATTGGTAAAACCACCAAATACCTACCTCCCTACACAGATGGGTTTGCAGGTAGGGATAGACACATCTTCTACCAGCAGAGCTAAGAAGCATCTTAATTCCTTCCCAGGAATACTTCCCAAGAATAAATTACACAGGTTTACTATGGTTTTCGTTTCCTGGCCAGCAGTTCATTCAAACGTTACAATAATCTAAGATTCCATTTGAAGGAACTGCTTATTAACTTAAGATGTTAAATGGACCATCCTGATAATTCCATTAATTCTCAATTGGTTTTGGAGGCTATTTCCATTCAGCTTCTGGGAACAAGACTACAGAATAACTGTTCTCCCCATCCAAAAAAAAAAAAGAAAAAAAAAGGTTTGTTTAGCTTTTTCCCCCTATTTATAAAGCATGTAGATGGGTAAAAATTAAGATACCAGTACATTCATGCAACGTGCAAGACACCTCAACTGTGTGGCGTAACTGCCCAAGAAGAATGGCATCAGATTTTTTCTTTTTTAAGGGAAAGAAATTGGTATTTTATATTAGATATGCAAAAACAACCTTTCCCACTAGGGAAACCATAAGTGTTGCAAGAAAACACACCATAAATATTTACAGACCAGCCTAGAGAATATCAAACTGTGAAAAATCAAACACTTCAGATTTGATGTTTTTATGTCAAAATCAACATATTTTCCCCTTTTGCCACTAGTCCCCACCTTAAGACAATTTCCTTTACTTACTTGCTCTTGGTGTTGTACTCTCTGATCTTGTCCAAGAAGAGCTTCTGGACCGGGTCGAGTTCTTTTGCCTTGTTGAAGACAATCGCAGAGAGCCCAATGTTCCTGCGCAGGTGAATGGACACAGCAGAGTGGAAAAGGGAGGAAAGCCGCAAGATCTGTCGCAGGATCATGATGGCACTACTACTTTAACCACTAACAAAACACGAAAGCAGAAATAAAGGATTAGTCACAGCGATATAATAAATGCATTAAAAAAGCAGGAAAAAATAGCTTGGAGCTGAAATCAGAAAAGTATTTAAAAGCTATTTCCTTTAAGATATTAAGATAAATACATAAAAAGAAAGAAAAATGTACTCTGGAGCTGAACTTTAAAGCAGAGAGGTATTCAAAGGTTATTTAAAACAGTGTGGGGGGGAGGGGAAATTCCAGCAAACACCGAGTGCGAGGGCACCGTGATCCCACGGCTGCAGCTCCGCGGCCCGTTCGCTACGGAACCGCGCCACAACAACCCAGACAAACCGTGAATTCCGCTCTCCGCGTTGTTTAAGCAAGAAAAAAGGTGACAGCTTCAACCCCAGAGTCACCTTGGCCGAACCACTGCCTCCGCTCTGCCCCGCCGCCCTCGCAGTGCGCGCCGGGAACCACCACCCCTCACCCCTCACCCACCACACACCCCCCTGCCCCCCGCGGCTCCCCCATCCGCACACACAGCCTGGCCCCGCTTAGCGCCCGCCGGGTCCGGCGGCAGCGCGGGAAGAGCCCCGGGAAGAGCCCAGCACGCACCGTAGCCGCACAGAGCCGCTCCCAAGTGAGGGAAAGAGGCTCAGGGCCTTCCGGAGCCGCGAGAGCCGCCGGGAGTCGTAGTTCGTGCGGGGGCGCGGCGGTGTCGCGCGCTTCCCCGCGCTGGGCCTGCGCGCCGCCCCGACTTTGGCGCAGCCCGCTCCTGGACCCGCTGCTGGAGCCGGTCCTGGACCCGGAGCTGGGGGAGTTCCTGGGCGCGGACAGACGGCGGGACGTGTCAGTGCGGCGGGCGAGCGGACGCACGGACGGTGGCGGCGGCGGGTGAGAGCAGCGCGGCCCGGCCTGGCCCGGCCCGGCCCGGCCCGTGTTTTGTTTCCGTTTCTCGCCCGGTGGCTCCGCGGTCCCATTTCCGTTTCGGGTTCAAACAACGACATGGAAGAGCCGCGGGAAGCGGGACCCGCGGGGAGGTGGCGCCTTGGCCGTGGCGGGGCAGGGCCCCTGGGATCGGGAATGGAGTGCTCCCGCCGCGGGGCTCGCGAGGCCTCCCCGGCCCGTGAAAAGTCATCCCCGCGTGTAAAAACCTTGTTCTGGCTGGAAACGTAACAGGATGTGTGACGTCTTGGGGTTCTCCCCTTGCAGTGGTGAGGAGCCCCTCGAGTGATGTGTGCAGTTCTGCGCCGCTCTTTCTGAGAAAGACATTAGAGGGGCTGGGGCGAGTCGAAAGGCAGCGGAGTTGGGAGAGGGTCTGGAGCGCAAGGCTGGTGAGGAGGAGCTGGGGGGACTCACCTCAGGGAAAAGGAGGCCCGGGAAGGATCCTCTGTTCACAATTCCCAGAGAGGAGATTGCAGCCAGATGGGGGTCGGGCTTTGCTCTTCCGCAAACCAGTAATAAAGAGTCTTAAGCTGTGCCAGGGGAGGTTTAGGTTGGACCGTAAGAGGAATTTCTTCACTGAAGGGGTGATTAGACATTGGAACAGGCAGCCCAGGGAGGTGGTGGAATCACAATCCCTGGAGGTGTTAAAGACTGGATGTGGCACTTCGTGGCCTGGTCTAGTTGACATGGTGTTCAGTCATGATGATTTTGAAGGTCTTTTCCAAGCTAATTGATCCCATGGTCTTGCATAGTTTGCTTCCTAATGTTTGGCCAGGTATGTGGTGCACAGCCACAGCTCCCAGTTTGGCTTTATTTTCTCACTTCAGGCTGTTGATAGGGAAGTTAAACACATCAAATCTGGTGTGATTTTCCCCTACCCTATTCAGTGCTCCTCTGTCTCCATCATAAAACTGAACTGGCTCATGAGTTGTAAAAGCTGATCTGTAAAGGACAGGCTATCTGCTTTGTTAGCTGCTTTGTGTTGGTATCTATAATTTGCATAATATGGATGGATAGGAACCATGTGCTGCACACACCAGAGCTTCTCTGGGGCACAAATAACTCCAGTGACTGGGCTTCAGTATCAGCTGATTATGTGTAGGAGCTCCAGAACTGGACCCCATCTCACAATTACCTGGTGGAATAGCAAACAGTTCTACTCATAGAGATTGTGCCCATTTCACAGTGGGCTCATTCCTTGCTTAACTCCTTGTGTTCTGGGGAAAAGATAGATCTTAGAGCAGGGGGACTACTCTTCTTACTGTAAAAGATACCAGAGTAGCACTGGGCTGTCACATGGGAAAAAGGCTCTGTTGACATACTTTTTGTATGTTAGTGGGGGGTCAGCTTTCTTCTTGGCTAACAGGTAAGTCTTAGGTCTTGTTAGGTTGAAGGAAAAAGTACAAACAAGCAGAAATCAGTAGGCTGAATCTTCCAGGAATCAACCACAGGTTTTATGTTGCTTTGAACCAGTGCTGCTGTTGAAGTGTTCCTGCCTCATGAAGCCTCCAGGCAAGCCAGGCTCCTTGAGCCTTCTTGTCTCTCAGTAGCCTTCAGGGAAGGGGCAGGCAGTTCAGTCCCATCTGAACCTGTATTCACTTACAAACTGCATCATCCTGCAGGAGCAAACTGCTAGACTTCATGTGAAATGTTTATATTGTAAGAAATCTCTTTATGCTAGTATAGGGAAGGCTGAGTAATTTTCCCCTTTAGGCTTCTATGAACTTTAATGAGTTTATGTGTTTACATTATGTTGTTATTCTTTATACCCATCTCCCTTCTTTGTATCTGTGCTCAGCGGGACCATCTTTCTTCCTCTTTGTGCACCTGCTCTTTGTGCCTGGGTTCCTCTTTCCTGGCCCTCCAGGGATCCAGAAATACAGCAAAGCCTGAGAGATTCAACCATGAACTGCCTTTGAAGAAGGAGTGAACAGTTACTAGTCCCAGCTGCCAGTTTGGAGTCCAATCCATAGGGACTTCTAAATGCCTTAACTAATTCTGTGCTACTGCTACTGCTACTGTGGGCAGTAATATTTTCTCACTGTGCATTTAGCCATATTGAATAATTTGTGCCAGAAAACTATCAAGGTGGTTAGTTCTTTCTGTAAGTTTGCACTGTTTTCTCAGTAAATAACATATGAATATGTCAAAAAACAGAAATCCCAGCCTAATCCCATTGTGACCTTACTGGTAAACTCTCTCTTCATCACAAAAAAGACAATTGACCTTTGTTTTGTGTTTTTAATGATTGCTGATACAGAAAAGACATTCACCTCTTTTTTATCAAATCAGTTTGCTTCTTTGGGAGTTTTCAGCAAGAGACATTGCTCAAATCTTGCATTTGAAATATTTTTTAACAGTCTGACAGATCACCTGTAACCATGTGGGTGTCAGGGCATTCAGATACTTAAGCCTGTCTGCATTCTTCAGAACCTGTGTTTCAGTCTGTCCCATTTATCGTGAGAATAACACACCAGATTAAGTGATACTGGAATTGGATTCCTGGGGCCCTATTCAGTGGACACTACACTGGCCCTTTGGAGATTTTCACAGAGCCAGACCTGCCAACAGGTTCTGGGTTTGCTTCTAGTGGTGAGATGTTGATCAGGTGGTTTTTTACTTCCTAACCTTGGTAGTTTCTTACAGAATGAACCACATGGAGCACTTGATTTCATGGCAGCTGATCTTACAAAATAGTTTTTGAAGGAGATGATGAGTACTTTGAATTTCTTTAGACAGTTTACATAGCAGCTGTAAAACATAGTTGGTACTATGGCTTCTGAGAAGTTTTAAAGATTAATGCATATCTTTATTATCTTGTCATCAGAAGATACTCTTGCTAACAGCTGGGTTCGGGATAGAGTAGTACCTGGGAAAGGGTGATTCCAGGATGGAAACCTTGACCTCTTCTATTTTGGATATTTAAATAGTAGTAATGTTTTGCTTTTTTCCCAGAGGGTTTTTTTTGTTTGTTTGTTTGTTTGTTTTTTTGTTTGTTTTTTTTTTTTTTTTTTTTTTTTTTTT
>NW_024519652.1:42279-64223 GCF_017590135.1 Pyrgilauda ruficollis
TTTTTTTTTTTTTTTGTTTTTTTTTGTTTTGTTTTTTTGGTTTTTTTTTTTTTTTTTTTTTTTTTTGTTCCTCAGTACTTCTACTTTCTACTTCTTTTACTGTGAATTCATGATGTTATTTATTGTAAACTGTTAATATAATTTGGCCTGGTTTTTATCATGCATATTTCATAGTTATGGTATATGTGCTGGTTAGTGAAAAACAGCAATACCAGACTATGTCTTTACAAACCAAGTGCTGTAATTCTTTGTTTCCCACTTATGTTCCCAACAGATTCCAGTGTTCTACCGAGCATGAAAATCTGTAGTGTTAGTGAGAATGTCATCAGAGAATAGCTTTTCATTTAATTACTAACATCCTGCTTTAGTATGGGACTTCACAAGATACATTAATTGTGCTCATGCTATCAACGGTTCACCTATGGGAGACATGGGTGGAAAGATGAGATTATTCAACACTTTGTTGTTGACTTTATTTGCCTATGAAGAAATCATGCATCTTCTCACTAATTGCCTCCTGCAGCATTTAATGTAAAATGCTGCTTAAATTTATAAGCATCTTTCAGCCATGCTAGGAAGGTAGTTTGGATTTTCAGATGTGCTTTGCTGTAGGTGGCTTGTAGCAACAACAAAAAAAATCCATAAATATGGGTGCCTCCAAGAGAATCAGGCTTTGGGCTCTGTGCAAATGTCTTAATAGTCCCATGTTTTCTTCTAGAACATTTATTTGAAAACAGGTCTAGTAATATATTTTGTGAAATATCCGCTTTTGGATTTATTTTTGTCTTTAAAAGACTATTCTGGTATTTGATTTTAAAAATCTGTGATAGGACACAAAATATTGTTTAGTCTTGTTGGTCTGTGACGTACGCAAAAAATTCTTTTCTGTTCATAGCTCTGTTCTTAAGACATTGCAGCCATGACTAAGAGAGAGGCAGAGGAGCTGATAGAAATAGAGATTGATGGAACTGAGAAACAGGAATGCACTGAAGAAAGGTATGTAATGTACTGTCTTTGCTTTCTGGGATCCTTAGGCAGCAATTAATTGACTAATATGTTTTTTTGTTTCCTGTCTAATTAAATGGCGGTTTTCCAGAAGTTGAGATGTATAGGAAAGCAGTATAGTGTTGTCATGTTCCTCAACTTTAATTATCTAAATCCCAAACTGTTTCGGTTATCTCTTGCTATGTTATTGGTATTTTACTTTTCCTATTTTCATGTCTGCAGTAGTATGTCTGTGTGTGTGCTGCAAACATTTCAGCTTCAGTGGATCCCTCTGAGGGATTGAGATGGACCTTTCTATATCTCCAGTCCTTTGCTTTACTGTTATACAGGATTTGTACAGGATGATTTGTTTTAAACAGAGCAGAAACGATGCTTGCTATCAACTATAGTATTGTTAGGGCCATTGAAACCATACATACTGAAGTAGGATGCTCTCTGATTTAATTACTTCAGCCTGGATTTTTAGTTTCAAATGCTTCCCTTCTAATTTTCACTACTGTGTTTGGAAGCTCAGAGCATCAGTTAATGTGTAGGATAGTGCTGCAATCTGGTCTAAGCACAGAAGAGCAAAGAAAACTAATTCTCTGTGAATAAAACAGATTGAACACAGAAAAGTATGAAATATAACCCAAAACTTGATTAAAACCAAATGAGGTTAGATGTTGATACAAAAACAGTATGATATATTTTATTTAATACTAAAAGAGGTAAGGAGAAAGAAAGAAAAAAAGAAATAGAGGTGGGAGGCGGTGTCAGGGAGAGTGACAGAGATTAAGCAGAAACTTAACAGCACTTCCAAGGTCCCCAGTGACGTCTCACTGCTTCCCTCCATCTGGTCTTCTTACCAGTGAGGGTCCCTGCTGAAAAGTATAGAATCCAATGGATTAATATACATTTGGGCAGGTGGGAACACACGGGAACCTACGGGCAGTGGGGCAAGTTTGACACTGTCCCTTGCAAGACTGCAGATCTGTTGCATCACGTGCAGTGCAGGATCTGGGGCCCCTTTGGTGGGGGGCCTTTGTTGAGCCAGGACACCCCCTCAGTTGTCCCTGACATGTTGTCCCTCACACAGATGTGGCCTTCCAGGGATGGAAGGCCCCACAGCTGGGCCAGTCTGCCCAGTGGAGGATGGGTGTTCACTGCATCTGGCCAGAGGCCATGCCACCCACCCAAACCCTCTCCTCCCTCCCTGCTTTTGTGTAGGGATCTGTGGGAGCTTGGCATCAGAAAAACCTGGGGCTGTGGCCTCCACCCCAAAGGTAGCTGGGCTTAATCCTTTTGTGATAAATAAGTAATGCGATGGTTGACTGTCACAATTAAAAGGCAAATATTATGTGTATGTTAAGAGAAGTTTTATAGTTATGTTTTATCTCCCTCTTGCATTGTTATCACGGGGTGACCTGAGTAGTCAGGACATTTGAGCAGGTTGGCTTGTTACTGTGGTGGCACCCGACTTCCAATCAAGATGTAAAGAAGTGAACTCCACCACTGGACAGTGAAAAAGGAGTCGATGGACAGACCTTTGGGTGGAGCTAAAGGGTTAAAAGGCAAAACATCCATTGTGTAGATGAGCATGTGGTAGGAAAAATCCTTTGCTCCTGGCGCTGCACTATTTTCTCTATTCAGTCTTCTGTTGTATTTTTCATAAGGTTTTAATAAACTTTTTAAAATTTTTAGAAGTGAGTATCATTTATCGCACTCTTGTGAATGTATTCTTTTCCCCCAGCCCAGACTTAGGTCACTTTAGCTTATGTCTATTAACTTGCAGTTGAGGACCTCAAGTCAGGAGGCCCATTCAGGGTGCAGTTCTTTTTACCTACTTTTGCTATAATAGGCAAAAGTCCTTCATAAAGATGTTTAAGGCATATACCATAACATTTCAGTCTCCAACAGGCAGAAAGAACTGAGGCTGGTTAGGTTAACTACACTTTAAGAGCCTATTCTGGAGAACTGATTCAAAGCCACTTACTAGTTTCTTACTGTTCTAAGTTCCTTATGTATTTCTACCACTTACAGACTGTGTACATTCTGATTTCCTTCTGTGTATATGAAGAGAGTGCATAAGGTCATTGTTGTAATGTGTCCCATAACAATGACATTTCTGAATGCCTGTGCCAATACTGTCAGTGTTGTAGTGTGGGACAACCATGTCATGTGGCTCATAGTTCCTTCAAGGCTCCATGTTGCTGTACTTCCTTCTGATTGTCCCTTTTATGTGTTAAGCTTATTATTCTTGTACTGACGGGTGAAAAGACATGGAAAGTTGCTATGTATGAGCATTTTTTTCCTTCTATTTTCCCTGTGTTTCTGTGCTTGCTTTTAACTTGAATATATTTTAAATTCAGTCCAGTCAAAGCAAATAAAATCAGTTTACATGCAAGTATTATTAAGTATTAAGTATTATTAAGTATATCAAGATTTGAGAGTCAGTATTATTTTTTATTTAGTTTATTTCCAACTTTTATTAAGTTTTCCTATACCTGCTCTATTAACATGTGAGTAATGATTTATTGTATTAATTTGCTATTTAAGCATTGTCGAGCAAAGTTACACCACCGCAGAATTTGTTAGTCAGGCTATTGACATCAGTGAACCCATTGGAAACCTTAAGAAGTTGCTGGAACCCAGACTGCAGTGTTCCTTGGATGCACACGAGATTTGTCTGCAAGATATCCAGGTAAATTGAAAGGTTATGAAACATTTAGCTTCGTAATGGAGAAGTGTTTTACATACTTTTTCCCTTTTTTCCATTGTCTGTGGAATTCGTGTTTCATGTGGACTATTAGCTACAATTAAGTGTTTAATTTCATGTCAGGTTCATTATCATCAGGCCATTTAATATATGCACACTAATTCAGTGTGAATACAATCAAAATATTCTGGGAGTTCCTGGTGTGCAGTTAAGAAACCACCTTGCAAGTGAAAGAAGAATGAGGGTGATGACCATACTACTTTCTCTTGAGGTAGCCCACATAATTTGTTGCTGCCAGAACTTCCATAATTCTAATCTTGTTGTTAATCTAAATGAGAAGGTTTCTATATTATTGAGGTATAGAGATAGCAAAGCATTACTCAAGAAATTCCCCCCCCAAGATTTTTACAGGCATTGGCACATGTTAGACAGTGTAACTGTTTTGTGTTTTATTTGAAGCTACAATCAGACATCTGTGGCTTTTCCAGAAACAGCAGGAGAATATTGTTATAAGGATAAGAATTTTTATGATGGTGTTAAAAACTCAGAGAAGGAACTGTAGATAGTTTTCAGGTAGTGAAGGTACCTCCTCCTATTGCATTACTTCTTTTAGGTCAAAAAATGTTCCTGTAGGCAGAAATATCTTAAACAGAACAGAGTGGCAAGTTTCAAATACGATCAATTTTTTTTCTGTTATGTACTATATCTAGACAGTACTAAAAATATTTGCATGCTTATTCAGAAAATTTGCTGCAGGCACCCAGTGTTTCTAAAATTTAAAGGAAAGTTAGTTTATTGTATCTATGAGACTAATACATATTTTAATTTTTTTAATTTTTAATGCTTTTATCAAGCTGGACCCAGATCGAAGCCTTTTTGATCAAGGAGTGAAAACAGATGGAACAGTGCAACTCAGTGTACAAGTAATATCTAGGCAAGGTAAGCAGTTACATTTGTCTGTTGTACAGACAAACTAATATTGCACGAATACTTGTGAGCAAACCTAATCTCCTATTCCTGGCTGTAAAATTGAGAAAATCAATGAATGGTCACAGAGCTTCAGATTGTCTTTTTCATTGTGTACTGTAGTTCTAAGAAGTAAAATTAAAATAAATGTCATGCACTGATGCTATTTGAAATGTTTTTTAAAGGAATTTCATATTGTTTTTATAAGTAACAAAATTAAACACAAATTCAGAACCCAAACAACTTTTAGTCAAGTAGTATCAGTTACAGTATGAGGTTTTCCTCAAGGTTGAGTAGTTACTCATATCAGACCAAATATTGACTCAGGCAAAAGATTTTTGTGTAGGTAGGTGTCAATTTCATCCCTGTGAGGTGAGTGAGCTTGTGTGCTTTAGAACAATTACATTTTGAAAGTAAATGTAGCTAACTAAAAATCCTTATCAAGGTCCATGATCACTGTCTATTGTCTCTTTTCTTTGGATGAGAAGTCAGAATAAGCCAGTGTGTAAGAGGAACATTAACCAGTTGGATACGGATTTGTTAAGGCGTAGTTTTTATTTGTATTATCTGATGTGGCAGGATTTCCCCTTGTCAAATACTCAGGAACTAGCAGCTTCATTGTTTTACTTTTTAACCTAGTTTTCTGCTTTGGCCCCTCCATATGTCTTGAATGGAAGGACAGCCAGACAGCCACCACTCTTTATAGACAATGTACATATTGGGCTGTGGGAACATCTACAGGTGTTTATTTCTGTATTTTTAAACAGGGGCAAGTTCATACAGGCATAGATTAGTTATCTGTTTTGAGTTACATCAGCAAAGCAAATGAGCAACATTTGGAGTGCACTTTTTGTTTACTTTTGGCTTCGTTGTAGATTAAACAGAAGAAAACTTTTCTGCTTTGTATTAATAGTCTTCAGTAAGACACAATTTGCATTTAATGCTGAGTGTCAGGTGACTAGTGCTAGGTTGAGTCCTCAGTTCCCCATAGGTAATGGGAAGTATACTACCTTTCTACTTATAAAATAGAATGGAAATATCCTTCAGAGAACTAGAATAACTGCTCTTAATTCATGCCCAGTAACTTCTAGTATTCAGTGCTCAGACTTGCATTTTCAAAAGGATGTGAGTGATGAATATCTTTACTATCATCTTCATATTTGTCATGGTTTTGCATGGGGGACATTTAGAGAAATGATACAAAGCTTCCAGCCACTGGAAAGCTGGATGCGCCTCTGTGAAAAACACATGTTAAAGAGGAAAGAAGTGCAGGAACTTCCTCTTTCTCTTCTGGTCTGCAAAGAGGTAATATGCCCTGGCCCCCTGACTCAGCCAGGCCAGGGCCAGGCGGTCCTGCCCACAGGGCTGGGCCCCTTCCCCTTGAAGCACCTGCTGGCCCCCTGCCATCGGCTGCCAGGCAGGTCAGGGAGTGCCATGGGCTGGGCCGGGCAGGCTCTGCATAGGGCCAGGCCCTGCTCTGGGGGTCTGAGGGGCTCACCAAGCCCCATCCTGCCTGGGCTGGGCCCCAGCAGCTGCCAGGCAGGGAAGGCTGCGGAGCCCTGGCTGAAGCAGGGCTGGGCCATGGCTGTTAAGATCTCACCACCAGGTCCCCTCCCCACAGCGCGGCCACCGCACAAGATCAAGCGTCTGAGACCAGGGGCAGCCCTGCAACCTGTGCAGAGGGGCCCTGTGGCTGGAATTGAATGCAGAGAAAACCAAAGACCAGCCATGCAGCTGATCCTGACATAGCCCCAGCTGGAAGTTCCCGCCTCTGGCACCGAGTGACCATCTGCAGGCCCTGGGCAAGATGTTAACTCTTTCAGTGCTTCAGTCGTCCCTTGAGAGAGAGAAAGGAACAAGATGCAAGTATGTAAAGGAGCGACATGAAGACACCAAGGTCAGCGAAGAAGAAGTCAAGTCCCAGATGGGAGGGATGAGGAGATGCCTTGGTCTTGGAGCTGAAATACTTTTGTAAAGCTGTAGAGAAAAGACTGTGTTTCCCTGTAACACATGAAAACCATGGGGAGATGAAGGGTGCAATTTGATATCGAGCAAAGGCTTCCATGCTAAAGTAAGCAGATGTTAAAGTAGCTGTGGTCCTATGAGAAGTTTGAACAGAGGAGAGAAGAGTGGTCCTGTACCCCCAGGAGAAGGTCTCTGTTCTCAGATGTAAAGATGATTTTAGAGATAGATAATGAGAACTTTTGCCTTTGAACAGCTGATCTTTAAAACAATACTTCATAAGTTGACATGGCCCATAAACACAGCTGTGGGAAAAGCTTGTGGAAAATGGGAGGGACTTCAAAATTGCAGATTTCCCTGGGTGGCTGCTATTCATGACAAATTGAGAGCCATGAGAGAACTGGCTTTTTTTCCTTCGTGGAGAAGTCTCCATAACATTAACAAGAGAGACTTCTCTCCCTAAGTGAACTGAAGAAAGACTATTCTGGAGATAGTAAACTGACTGAAATTTTAAGTTTTGTTTCTTTACGTTGCCAGTGGAAAAGAAAAGGTTGTGGGGGAGGAGGAGAAGTGTTCTGAAGGTTTTGTTCTGATTCTTACTATTCTTTATTTTAGTTATTGTTAATAAATTTTTCATTATACCCTTTTAAAGTTTTGAGCCTGCTTTGCCCTTCTCCTAATCCTACTTCACAGCAGGAAGTGAGCACATTGGTGGTTGGCCAGTGCTGAACCCACCACACTCCTTGGTGCGCCACCTGGGGAATTTCAAAATTGGCGAACCAAAACCACAAGTTTCCACCCGTTTTTGAGCTGAAACCGCCACAATGTTCTTCCTGTGTTTCGTTTTTTCCCTTTAATGTAAACTGATCATGATAACTCAAGGAACTCCTTGCTCCATGCCCCCATCACACCTTGTCTCTCTCTCTCCCTCCCTCCCCCCATCCCTGTCTCCCATCTTAAAAGAAACACTTGAATATTAAGTACTTCTGTGTCACTTTGGAAAACTCCTCAGTGTTGTTTTTCAGACCTTCAGACTTTAGCAGCTCCTAAGATACCTGTTGTTGAAGGCATGTAAAATATGGCAGGGCAGAATATCAGAAAACAAATAGTATGCATATAAACAAAATGAAGATACTTGAATCACTAACAGGAAAATGGACTTGTTACTCTTGACCACAGTATCCCTTTGAGCCAGATGGGAAAAAACGGTTTCTTACTCCATCCTCATATTTTACTGCATGAATGAGGTTTTGAGAAACTCTCAGTTCACTTACGTTTATTTTCCCCTCACTTATGTAATGTAAGAATTCAACTAAGGGTAATCAGTGATGCTAATCCTTGTGTTGGATTGGATTCTTTCATTTCTTGAAAGAAAAGCTGCTATGTCAGTTCAAATGTTCTACCAAATTTTGATGAGATGGCTTAAAATTCAAAGACAACAGGTGAAACATAATTTTTCTTCTGTAGTTAAACTTGAGTGTAGTAGTTCAAGTTAAACTTGAGTAGTTCTTTTATAGCATTTCATTCTACAGCAGATAAAATAGCATTCCTATTTTTTCATTTTGCTTATAAGACTCTTACAGCACTCTGCCTTGCCCTAACTCATTTCCTCTGGTTGAAGTAATGGGAATCTGGAACTGGTCATCTCGTGTCCAATAGGTAAAGGGAGAAGAGATGTGAGGAGAGATGCAGGCAAACCCAGGGAATTAATGTTGTTCTAGTGTTGCAATAAGTTAGATAGCAGATTGTTAATTCACATTTTTACTTACAAGGTGTTTCCTGTACAGAGACTCATTGCTTTGATCTCCATGTTTGTATTGTGGATGAAGCACGAAGTTCTTTCAACGTCGTTTTGTGACACATAGTGAATTATTTTGTTGAGCAATAATGAACTGTACCTCTTTTTTCTTTACGTTCTTTTTTGAGGATCAAAAATAGAATCTTAACCCTTAGTAGCTTCCCTTACCCATTTTGTATGATTTTGAAAGAAGCCTGTGTTGTGCATATTAATTTTTCATGGCCTAGATAAAACACTCTCCTAAGTAAGGTATTTCCTTTTTCTTCATATTTGCTTCTTCATCTAATCAACCACTTACTGGTTGTCAACATCTGTTTTCATGTCCTTGATTTCACATTGCTGAGTTTTGTACTCTAGGGTCTTTATAATGTTTGTTCCCTTTTTAATATTTTTTCAAGCTGAATGCCTGTTAAAATCTAGAGGAATACTTGTCTGGAAAAGACTTGTTTTTTCTTAATTGTCGTACAGGTACATACTCCATTTGTTTTCCCTTACAAAGTATGACTTGATTGTGGATTTAGCATTTAAGGCTGTTACCTGCAGAATCATCTCATGCTGTGCTTTAATATAGATTAGACAGGAAGGACACAAAGTAATATCTTTATGGTGCAAGATACTGAAGTTACTCTGGCCATATGATGTTCTGTGAATCTGACTTTCATCAGCCTAACCATAGTCAAGGTTTTCCAACTCATGATAAAATAGAATTGTAAGGATTCTTTTTTTATGTGAAAATACGGTTGATAAAAATCATTAAAATAAGCATGGTTGTTGGCATTATAATGAAAATTGTATGTTACAAAAATTAAAATAATTTTGAAAAAATCTTCAGTACAGTGTATGAAAATTGATGAGGCACTAGCTGGACAAAACACCTCAGAAGACAGCAGAGAAGGTGGTAATACAAAGCATTAGTGAATGTATTCTTTCTTGCTACAGAATAGATGCAGACATATCTTGTTAGCTCCATGATCTAATACCTGAAATGACAGACAAAAAGCCAAAACATTAATAGCTGATAAAGCCTAAGATGAGAAGAATTTTCTAGGTTTTTTTTAACTTGCTGTTTAACACACTGCCTGCTTCAGAGTACTGAAAGAAAATATTAACTGCTTTGTGTAGACCCCAGAGATAATCAGGGAAGTATCGTAAAAGCTGAAAGAAATGCCTTATGGTTGGAGTAAAGCTGGATACTTGTTCTGGGTCCTTTTGGAGGTTGCTTTTTCTATTTGTTTTGGGGTTTTTTGTATGGTATATTTCTTACAGACCAAAATGCTGTATTTTATGCTCACAGGCTGACCATTCTGTTCAAGATCTGTGAAATAGATCACTTAAATAAAACAGGAAGCTGTAATACTGAGGGAAGAAGGAGGGACAGCTTTATTATTCACCTTACTAAAGTACATGCTCTATAATAGAGTATGTCATTTTAATTTAGGACACTCACAGAAATTTGATGACACTCCTGTGTCCTGCTTTTTTCCTGAGTTTGGTAGCCCTACTAATCAGAAAGCTTTAAAACAACGTTTTTGTCATATTTGCATTACTGTCTTTAAGTTTTGTGATGTTTCCATGCTTAGGGATGGAGCCCAAGTTGAACATCCTGGAAATCGTGAAGCCTGTGGAGACCGTGGAGGTTGTGATTGATCCAGATGCTCATCATGCAGAGGCTGAAGCTCACCTTGTTGAGGAAGCTCAAGTGATAACCTTGGATGGAGCAAAACATATTGCAACAATTTCAGATGAAACGTCTGAGCAAGTGACACGATGGGCTGCAGCACTGGAAGGCTACCGGAAGGAGCAGGAGCGCCTTGGAATACCTTATGGTAATAGTGCACAGCTATGGGTGTACTCAGTTGGGGGCTGGGCTCAAGGACCTCAGAGGAGGAAACCTGTGGTATGGGTTAGTACAATGCAAATAATCTGCATAAGGGACTTGTAGAATCATGGAATGGTTTGGCTTGGAAGGGACCTTAAAGACCATCTGGTTCCAATCCCCTGCCATTGGCAAGGACAACTTCCATTAGATGAGGTTGCTCCAGGCACCGTCTAGCTTAGCCTCGAACACATCTAGGAATGGGGCAGCCACAGCTTTTCTGGGCACTGTGCCAAGGCCTCACCTCTCTCACAGGGAAGAATTTTTTCCTAATACCTAATCTAAAAACCAAGGAAAAGTAAAATGAATGCTCATAATAGTTTCATTAAATGAGTGCTTTTGTGGCAAACTACCTTGTCAATGCAGTTTTTAGAAAGCAGTTTTCTTCCTGCCCTCCTTAAAAATGCATGTGTTAGTGATAAAGCTCTTCAGGTGCATGTGGAATTGAACAGATTCAGTATTGGGGCATTGCCTGTAAAGTTGCGGAAACAAATTGTTCATGGTCTGGAAGATGGTGAATATTCTGTTAAATTAGATTTTGTATGAGAAGCTGTGCTGGACTTCTTCATACTGGAGGAAGATGATTCAGAACTGAAAAAAAATATTCTTCTAGATTATCATCCTTTTTGTGAGTTAATGTTGTTACTTAGCAGGTTGCTCTTTTAATGTTAGCTTAAAAAACATCTCTGAATGTCTGTTTAATGACTGTTTAATGACTGTTTAATGAATGCTAATGACTGGAACTGTGGGATGTAGACTTCTATCATGTCTGGGAGATGATCCAGCTGAATTGCTTCTTATGACTGGCAGAAATGTACTGTCAAGACGTATCAGGAAGCTGTTCTACATGAGCAGACCTGTAAAACTGGAATGTATTTGGCTAGGGGGAAGTTTGGAAGGATTTAAGAATTCCAGTCAAGTCATAGGTCTTTGCAGGACATGCAGCTTGCCAATATTTTGAGCATATTTTTGATAACTAACTAAAGCAAAGGCTTTTTCATGGCTTTTTGGTTTTCTCATTGGTAAGCACTTCAGAAATAGTTTTCCTCATGTTATGTCTGTTGATAATCAGGGATTTGATGTGTAATGTTTGGAAAAAAAAAGTGAGGGATTATCAGAAGCAGACTAATGCTTTTCATCATGCTGTCACATTAATATTAGAATAAAATTACTGAAACCAATGTTGTTATGTTGAATAATATTTTTAATAAACTTTAATAATGTTGATTCTTTAAGAAAACCCTATAACCACAACTGTGGCTTCAAAAGTTCAATGATTTTTGGGCCATAGGAGTGCAGATTTTTCAGGAAAATCTTATTATTTCATTACGACAGAGATCCATAGATTATGAAAAATAGTGTTCTCTTGATATCAAAAAAATGTGCTAAATTAGACTCCTAAAAAGAATAACATTTTAAATGTTTTGTGAGTAGACATTACAGGGACTTGGGCTGAAATAAGGTGCCCCTAAGTTCTGCATTATAATCCAAAATTATTTATTGAATCTTTTCAGAAGACAGGATGCATTGATGTTAAGAATCAAGGCTAGTCAATAATCATCCAGAAAAGTAGGGTTCATTGTCTTCATTCTTACAGGCTTCTCTGGTTTGCTGCAAATGGAAAACTACCATTTAGCAGGTCTTTAAAATGTTGTTTTATGTTATGTTTTGGGTGGATTTTATTAGAGATTATAAATATTTTTCTGTTACAAGTATTTCTGCTATTAGAATCCAAATATTTGGTACCTAGAAGGAAGGAAAATAGTAATTATGATGAGAAATAAATGCAGAAAACAGAGCAGCAGAAAGCTTGGAAATCACAGAAGTGGTTAGAGAAAGTAATGATTTTTGTTTCCTTGCAGATTGTGTTCTCTCAATGAGAACAAATTAGCAGCTTTTTGATGGAAGCTCACTGTTGCTGATGTTTGGTAGATCAACCTTCTTGTGGTGTCTTTTGCCACAGGATTACATTGCTCTGTTTTAGGTAGCATTACTGAAATTGATACCATGTAGCTGTTCTTTGTTAACCAAAATTAAATTGTAGCTCCTAGATAAATGTTTATAGATTTAGGATACTTTTCTTTCTCTAAATCTTAATTTCATTAATCTTTCTTAATGCTTAATTTTATTTGTTTTAAATCTTAAAATAAAAAATTGTCAAGGTGACATCTGCTTGGAATATCAGAATTTAAAAATACATAATCACTCTGCTCCAGTGAAAAGCAGATGTCCCTACTTTAGTTTCTTGTTCTTACGTGTTGGCAATTTTAATATGTTGTATACCATGTTAACATCCCAAAACTTGATGGTCTGGCTAAAAAGGTTGTGCAGAAGCAATCACTCACCTCCAGTAAGCCAATGCTCAGACAGGCTCTATGCAAGGGTGTGGCAGTCATATTTTCTGGAAAAATCCCTTCACCCAGGATTTATCTCCTGGGAAGATGAGAAGCCTCAGAGAAAAAAAGGAAACAATATTATCTAATTTGCTTCTCCTGTGTTTTGCTGCTTTGGAATCTGGTTGGAGATTGTTTATCCAACAGGTGATTGTTTCATTGGATTCATGTGAATTGTTTTGACTAAATGGCCAGTCAGGGTCAATCTGTGTCAGGTTCTGGAGGGAAAGTCACAAGTGTCTTTTAGCCTTCTGTCTGTATCCTTTCTGTATTCTTTAGTATAGTTTAGTTTAGTATTCTTTAACATAATATATATTATAAAATAATAAATTAGCCTTCTAAGAACATGGAGTCAGATTCATCATTTCCTTTCTACATCTGGGAACCCTGCAAATACAGTACTGTTAAGTTGTTTGTCCCGGGCCAGTTCTTATAAGTGTCATTAGGAGGTGCATTCCTACACAGTACAAGGGATACTTAAAAAAAACCTGATCCTGAGTTTTATTGCCCAGTATTCCCTGTAGTGTGGAATATGCCTTTGTCTGTTGAGGTCAGCTGTCCCTCCTCAGTTTCGTGTGCACCCCCTGTCTACTCACTGGGGTGGCTGAATGAGAAACAGAGAAGATCTTGCATTGGAGTCCAACAGTCTGACAAGATAGTCTGTCCTTCTAGATATTCCATGTGTGGAGGGTGTAATATTGAATATCAGATTTACTTGAGAGTCATTGATATTACATGGGAATTCTGGTTTAGTAGAGTGATACGAGGTACATTAAAACCTAGCACAGAGGTAAAATATACTTGAATGAATACAGCAGTTTCAGAACATTGCACAATCCCAATCCCTATCCCAACAGTATTCCTGGTACAGGTGTCTATAATATACTCACCGTCACAAGGTTAAGTGTTCCTGATGGCCAGGAAGGAGAGCATGGGTTGCAACCAACTCAAGCCCATTGTTCTCTTTGAAATTCACTTGCTAGTTTTGTGGTTTATATTCTCTGTGTTGGGCTAAGCCACACCTTCGTGGCCTCTGCAGGCGCTGCTCAGCAGTGGTCAAAACATCTCAGTGTTATTAATAGTGGTTTGGTCACCAGCCTAAAGTACAAAACAATAGGGGCTTCTGGGAAGAAAATTAATCCATCCCAGACATACCCAGTGGTGGTTTTTGTCAGCAGAAACTGAGATTATGTGAATGAGTTTAGAATGTAGTATTTTGTCATAATCACAAACTGATCAACATCTTCGAAGGAGAGTATCCTTCTGTGGGAGAGGGCACTCTTTTCTTGAAGCTGAAGACCAGTGGAAGAAGAAAATTCTTTTTTTTTGTGTTTGAGATATGTCAGGCATAGATCTGATGTAAAAACTTTCTCTAAAGAAAATCGTTCTTTCACCCTTTCCATCACCCCACCAACCCACACCATTCCATCACAATTTTAAGTGCAGTCACCAACTTTCCAGGTAGATTTGGTCTCAGTAACTCTGCTTCTTGTTGTGCTTTTACTCTTATGGAAGTTATTATATAATAACCTTGCAGTGTATGATGAGGTGATTTGCAGTTTCATCCCTCTTTTCCAGACCCAGTTCAGTGGTCGACAGACCAGGTGCTCCACTGGGTGGTGTGGGTAATGAAGGAGTTCAGCATGACTGACATCGACCTCAATGCACTCAGCATTCCTGGGCGGGACCTCTGCAACCTCAGCCAAGAAGATTTCTTCCAGCGTGTCCCACGGGGAGAAATCCTCTGGAGCCACCTGGAACTTCTTCGAAAGTGTATGGCAGTTTGGTTTTTTATTTAGACTTTTTTTCTTGAACTATGAAACCAATTATGAGCAGTCATTTTTCCTTTACTTGATGTTGATGGTAAAAACGAGGGTATCAATACAAGATAAGAGAATGTCTGCTGCCATGAAACGTTGCATACTAAACACTGCCTGTCTTTTATCAAACCTCATAACTGATGGAAGGTAGTGAATGATTATTCCACCTTTGTTTTTTATAAAGCTTCATAGTTTGTGCATCCACTGAATTTGTTAGTTCTATAATTAAATATTGACTTTAAGTTATTAAGTGTACATTTCTCTGTCATATTGAAGTGGAGATTTTTAAGCACAGGAAGTGAAATCTTAGATGGTACACAACACAGCTGCTAAGTGATGCATTGTATGTGCCTAATACAGTAACATAATAAATATATGTGCATTTCAGATGTACTGTGCTTGGAGGTAACTTGCTAGACTAATAACTAATTCTGTCTTCATTTACATAATATAGCAGAAGGTTTTTGGGGATGGAGCTAGTGGAAATTTGCCATGTACACCCTTCTAAAAATGAGTGACAGATGTTAAACGTCTCCACTTATAAGACCATGAACTGTACATGTCTCTTGCAAATGGATACCAAATTTTTCTTTCCTCTATGAAATAAGAAAGTTTTTGATCTTCAGGTGACTTGTTATTTGTGGGTTAAATATAAACCTGTTGGTTTTTTTTTCCAATTTGTAGATGTGTTGGCTAGCCAAGAACACTCTGGAGAAATAGCAACTGTTACAATTGATCAGCGTAAGTACTTCTGTCAGCATTAATTCACATAATTTACTGTGTGCAGGTTTAGCACTGTACTGTGGTTCAGAAGTATGATAGTACAACATTTAGAAAATTACTTGAGAGAGTATTTTTCCTTGGGAAAGGGAGGAGGACATATTTTAAACTTTAAAACATAACATTGAGTTTCTCTATATTTTGTTACTAGCTGAAAGGTAGTGTTTGACCTGAACTATAGAAGTTTATAACTTTCATTTTGGATGGTAGATTTTTCACTTTCTTGAAATAAGCTGTCTAGGATACATATTTGAGGTTTTTCGTTTTTCAGGGCTTTAGGTTATATATTGCATTAATGAATGGACCTATTTAAATATTAATTTAAAATAAAAAAGTGTTTCCAAAAACTGAAGTGTTCTGTGGAAGAGATGACTTGCTTAGAAACCAATATTAGAAATAATACATCAAATTAACTTTCCAGTTATTTGAAACTCATTCTTTCACCTAAGCAGTGTCATCAATTATTAAAATGAATCAATTTTCAGATAATTTATAAGTATCTTATATGTTAAATAGACATACTGTTTATTACATCCTGTGGTTTTATCTAGTTAAAGCCAGCTTGAGTGGGGCATCTGTATTCTCCTACACCATTGCAATAGAAGGTGTTTGCTGTTTGAATATCAGGTATGGAGGTTGCCAGGTGACTGTAGAGAAAAGGACATTAGGGCAGATCATGTGGGAACAGCATGAAGATAAAACAAGGGCTTGAGAGAGTTTGTATTCTTTCTGTGGAAGCATGTAATACACGTGATGATGAACTAAAACTGGTGTTTTATCTGTAATGTGACACTTCTGCAATGAGTCTAAAACTGCAATTTTCATATAAGAGATAAAAAGGTCTTTAAATTATATTTAGCATTGTGACTTAATGCAATGTGCCTTTTTAGCAAAGGAAAAAACTAGTTTCTAGATGTTATGATAATACAGGTAATAATAAAATATGCCTATTTCTGTGCAAGCAATTTATTGTTAATGTTCTGCAACATTCTCTGCTCTACAGCTGTGCAGATTATACCAGCATCTGTACAGCCTGCTACCCCAACCACCATCAAAGTGATAAACAGCAGTGCAAAAGCAGCTAAAGTACAGAGAGCTCCAAGGATCTCTGGGGAAGATAGGAGCTCTCCTGGGAACAGAACAGGTATTGCCTCCACTGTTTTTACATGCTAATGCGCTGAACACTGACCCATTAATTTGAACTGCAGTTTGGTGAGATGTGTCTTTGTAGCTCCAAATGTGAGGTTTGTAGGGGTCTTTGTGAAGGGAGTGGTGTGAAGGGAGCCATAGGTACAAAAATCTGTGGTAAGCACAGGCAGCCCTGGCAGGTTGGTCAGCTCACAGGCACCATGTCAACATGATGCTGCAGTTTTTTTCCATTCTGAAGCAAATAAAATGGATGTATTTCCCCACCACTTAACAATCTGTCCTCTCAAACCACTGCAAGGCATTTATTCGAGCTTTTAACTTCTTTCTGTTTGTAGAAAGGGAAGAAAATAAACTATGTTGTAAAATGTGGCCTAGCTGCTACTTGCACTATCTGTTGTGCTCCTCCTCTGTTTTTCCCCAATCTGGTGACTTCAAAATTTATAAAGTTTCATATTTCTTTTTTAGTTGAATGAATGCATGTCTGGAAAACTGCACACTAAATTCGTAGTTTAATTTTGGAATCACTGTTATTTGTACATACTCTTTGATTATTAATTTCTTTATTTTTTTCTTGCCATCATTTTTGTTTTGCTTCTCTTTAATGTTGTGAATTTTTCTGTTAAATCCTTCTTTCTCTTCCTCCTTGAATTTTTATTTGTTTTAGACTCTATAAAGGCATCTATGACATCCGTCTAATGATGTCATTCAGAATTTTAAGGCTAAGGTTTTATTAGCTGACGTTAGTGAGGAATACTGTGTGTTTCTCTCTTTAGTCATCAGGTCTGCTCTCTTTATCTCGTTGAGAATTTAGGAATTTTACTGTGGGTACTTGAGTTAGGAAAAAATCTTAATGATTGGATGTGAAAGATGCAACAGTGATATAAACTGAAATTTGAGTGTTTCTTCTGTCTTTTTCATATTTCGTGGTGAAAATTTGAGACCAAATTTTTTTTAAAAAAATAGCTATTACACATATATGTGTGTATGTGTGAAGAGGAATTAGCAGCTCTTGATAAATCTGTTCTGTTTTAAAGACAGATATGCTTCTAAATTATTATGTTGAGGAAGTTGTGTTTTTTTAAGTTCTAGGGGAAGATTTATGTGAAATCTTGATTAATTTTTTCCTGTATTGATAATTTTTTTAATAAAAATGGGTACTGATAACTTTGCAGGAAAATATTTGTAAAAGGAACATTAGAAGGGATTAATTAAGTGAAAGTTTTCCTTCCATCATATAGTCTATGCTGGTCTGCTTTAATATGTTGGTTGCAAGTTTTTAGCCATGAATGGAACATGAAAAGGACAAGTTGAACTGAAACTTGTTATTCCTGTTTTAACAGGGAACAACGGCCAGATCCAGCTGTGGCAGTTTTTATTAGAACTTCTCACAGACAAAGATGCTCGGGACTGTATTTCTTGGGTTGGTGATGAAGGAGAGTTTAAATTGAATCAACCTGAGCTGGTTGCACAGAAATGGGGACAGCGCAAGAACAAGCCCACAATGAACTATGAGAAGCTTAGTCGGGCTTTGAGGTAAGAAAATTAAGGAACTCATGGGGTATTATTTGCTTTCATTTGGTTATCTCATTTTTAAGTAACATAATGCAAAACTTGCCTTTTTTAGTAAAGGCAAGTCTTCTGAAGCTGGTCCTTGCAATGAGATCCTGCTAATTGCAGGGGAGGGGTATTTGCTGGGCTTTTTGCCTTTGTGGTTTTTTTTTTTTGTTTTTTTTTTTTTTTTTTTTTTTTTTTTTCTTTCATTTTTAAAGAAGCTAGTAGAATAACTCATTGAAAATAGATTTTCTTTTTTCAGGATCATTAATTTGGGTTGCTCACTTCCAGAAATATACCTGGTTTTTGTTTATCATCAATATTTATGCTTTTAGTAGCATGCCAAACAATTTTGATTATTGATGAAAGATATAAAAATATGTGAATTATTAACTTATTTTTATGTTCTACTGTCTGTATTCTTCTTGCTCTTGTTTTGAAATAAAGCAGATACTTGTCTGTAATTGTTAGTGATTTTCTGTATGCACGAACCTTTTCTAACTTCAAATATTCATTATTTCATGTCATTGTTCTTATTGTGTGGATCTTAAATTGAAAAATACAGTCGACAGCCATGTTCCAACAGTTGCCTTTCCAACATCACAGTGATCTGAAGAAATGAAAGTATTTCAGTACCTTCATTTGGTTGAGATTTTTAGTTTGACATTGATAAAAGGGACTTTTATTGATTTACTGTGGGTGATTTACTGTACTTGAAGAGGGGGAAGAGTGCAAGTACCTGAATTTTAAACTACTTTTCCCTGATTGTTTTAGTCTCTGGAATAATTTGAAAATTCATTCATGTTCTTTGAAATCATTGAGAGTGAACTTCTGATTTCTTATTCTGATATTGTTAAATATATTTGTCTTGATTTGTTTTCAAGAAAGAAGTTTTTTGCCTAGTCCTGCAAATTATTCAAGCAGTTTTAGAAATTCTTTTTGCATGAGTGAAGTTGCATTTTGATTGAGGTGTGTGCTTTACTTACTAGCATTTTCACTTTTGGATGTGTGTTGTTTGCTTGGTTGTTTTTTTTTGAAGTGAACTCCTCTAGCATTATATAAAAATATCAACTTCTATTTGAAAATACCTCTGTAAGAAATTATGATGAAGTATCATATCCTGGCTTTCTTTACCCTTTATAGGGAGTGTTTAATTTGCATTTGACAGGCATGAGATACACAGCTAAACTATACCCTTTTGTTTGTCTTAGAACTTCTTTAGACACAGTACTGCAGGTGCCAGAATTATTTTGTGTTTGACAGACAAGCAGAAAAATTAATGAAAAACAAATATTTTGAACAATATTAGGTATTGAAAGATGCAACTTATGAGAGTTCCTGAGCCTCAGGTCACTAAAAGCCAGGAGGAGCATTGGTAGGTACTTACTCTCATGCTTTTCCTTAGGTCTCTTGGAGTCTTGTTTCTTTTTTCAGTCTCTTGGAGCCTATTCCTGTTCTACATCAATCTTTAGTCTGGTCTTGCATTATTTATATATTAATGAGAATGTTAATTTTTTTCATAGAATCACAGACTCTCTTGGGTTGGAGGGCTGGAGGAAGTTTCTGGTCTAATCTCCTGCCCAAAGCAGGACCTTTCCAGTACAGCTCTTTCCCAGCCTGTATTGTTCCAATACCATTCCCATGTTTCCAACCTGTGTATCTGTGAGTCTGTGTACTAAAGGCATATGTGAAAACCTTCTGATACATAAAAATTATGTAAACCATGCTGATGTTTTTGGGTTTAGTCAACAAGCTCCACAGAAGATCCCAAAGGCAGCTGAAGAACTTTGGAATAATGTTCTTATCAGTGGGTTATTAAACACCAGTTTGCATAAATCACTACTAGAAAAGTTTCACATTTATATTTTAGTCACAGAATTACAGAATTCGCATT
Source organism: Pyrgilauda ruficollis (assembly GCF_017590135.1). Taxonomy (NCBI): domain Eukaryota; kingdom Metazoa; phylum Chordata; class Aves; order Passeriformes; family Passeridae; genus Pyrgilauda; species Pyrgilauda ruficollis. The sequence continues at coordinate 62,169 of NW_024519652.1, forward strand.
CATCAAAGTGGTTTTATTTTGGCAGCTGCATCATTATTGACATGTTTTCTAACAGTTTAATGTCTGAAGGGATATTTAATGACTCTTGCTGCTCCTGTGATAAACACTGTTGCCAAGCTGAAGTTTAATAAAGTATTATGTGTTTTGTTTACTAATGTATTGAAATCACAGTGTCAATTATTGATTAATACAGGAAATTATGTTGGTACTACTGGGAAATATGCTGACTCTTCTGCCCAGCTGTAGGAAAAGCAGGCATATAGAAACTAGGGCAGAGGGGCAGAAAGGGGAGAGAGGCTTTTTTTTTGTTATAAACATTTATATTTTGTTATATAACATTTACCAACATATTTTGGTAATTTTTCTAAAAATACAGGTCTGTTTAGTTATCCAGTAGGGAGGTAAGACTTGAAGAAAAATAATTCATCTGTATTATTCTGAAACAAAGTTTCCATGTGTCTTGGAATGTTCCAGTAACTTTGTGAATTTGCATGGGTATTTAATTTTACGTATTTTTAGCTTTCTTTATTGAGTAGGCAAATGCTGTAATCAGAAATACATTCAACATAGTATTGAAAATATCCTCTTGCCACATTAACTGATTTTAACTTGAGTGTTTTGAGCATGAGATGTGGGAATCTTGCATGTTTTGGGCCTTCATATAAGCATGATCTAATTTCTTTTGATCCTTTTCCTTTCTGATCGTATCAGTAATGTGGAGTAATTCAAAGTATATTCAGTTTTTTAAAACATTTTTTTACAGCATTTTTTGAGATAGGAATGATTCTGTGGGATTGTGCAATAAATGGAAAGGCTTGTACAGAGTTAACAAACTTTAAAAAAATGATGATTACTGCCACTTGACATATGCCATGGCCACATATTGCAGACTTTGTTTTTCTGCTTCATAATTCCCCAAGTGAGCAGAGCTCAGTTTTTCTATGTCCTCTACCCTGTCATATTCAACATGAGTGTCTGCCCAGTGTTCCCACACTGAACCCAGTGTTCCCTTTCACACACAAGGGACGCACCAGGTTATTGCTCATCCTTCTCCAGTTCTGCCCAATACTACAAGACTCTGCTTCAAAGCTGAACATAAATTATGATCCCACCCTCACGTTTACAGAGTTCAATCAACCCACTGCAACTAAACCTCAATAAGAGGCTGAAAGTGCTGGACAGCATTCCACAGCAGTTCCTTCAGCTGGTGCTGAGATGTTTTGGAGGGCAGGACTGGCATGGAGAATTGCTGGGAGGAAGCTGTAGTAGCAGCCAAGAGTAAGCCTAGAGATGCAGAGAAGGAAATGGAGGAGTTGGGGGAGGCAGGTGGTAGTTTGAGGGGTCGAGTGAGGAGAAGGACTGAAAAGGAAGCATTTATAATTTTATGTTACTCAGGAGAAAGCTGAAGGAGAGCTTTAATAAACAAACCACACTGTCTTTACCCACAGAGCAATAATAAGTTACTCTGACACTTCCTGTACTCCATGACAGACCTCTGCAGTTTCTTGTATGATCTCAGTAACCAGCAGATTTACCAACATTGTTTTCTACACAGCCTGTCTCTCCTCTGTCTTTGGTCCTGCTGCTTAGGTCCCGACCCTCAAAAGTAAGAAATTAAAAGGCTTATTTTTCCAGAACTTGAGATGTCTGAAGAATTTGCTGGGATTCTTAGTTACTTACCTCTTTTCCACTAGAGCTGGGAGTCAGAAGTTCGTCTTTTAATTGACTTAATTTTGCTACTGAGCAAGAATCATCTTTGCTTTATGAACATGTCAAAGGATTGAGTTCTAGACAGTCAGGAAATCTGGGTTTATTTGGGTGATGGTTTTGAGGAAATTATGTTGTGTGAGTTGGTTGAGTTTTTATTATTTTCCAAATTTATCACAAGCTTTCAAGCTCATCAAATCCAAGTTACATCCCAGTCATTTAAGTTTCCTTAATGAGAAATGTGATACACATTCTATTGAAGCTTGTAGTGAGAGTAGAGCAGCAACAAAACTGAAAAATTCTCTCTTCTGTTTTATTGGTGTGACCTAAACTGTCGGGGAGGGGCGG